>NC_082698.1:43438318-43740487 GCF_949987515.2 Delphinus delphis
TTGGAGATTCAAAACCCTCATTAAAAAATTAATCAAATGTATCTCAAATAGTTGTTATGATATCTTAATTTTAAAAAATGGAATGTATGTATTTATAATAAATAGAACATTTTCCTTTATTTTCTTCCAGTTTAATTGAGATGTAATTGACATACAGCACTGTATCAGGTTAAGGTGTGCAGCATAATTATTTGACTTACATTCATCCTTATATGATTACCACAGTAAGTTTAGTGAATATCCATCCTCTCATATAGATACAAAATTAAAGAAAGAGAAAAAAATTTTTCCTTGTGCTGAGAACTCCTAGGATTTACCCTCTTAACAATTTTCATATATAACATATAGCAGAGTTAATTATATTTATTGTGTTGCACATTACATCCCTAGGACTTATGTATTTTATAATCGGAAGTTTGTTTCTTTTAACTGCCTTCATCCAGTTCCCTCTCCCACCACCCCTTGCCTCTGGTAATCACAAATCTGATCTCTTTTTCTATGAGTTTGTTTTTGAAGTATAATTGACCCACAATGCTATGCTAGTTCCTGTAACACAACATAGGGATTTTATATTTCTATGCTTTTCAACATGATCACCTATGATGTCTAGTTATCATCTATCACCATACAAAGCTATTACATAATTATTTGACTATATTCCCCACAGTGTATATTCCATACCTGTGACTCATTTATTTTGTAACTGAAAGTTTGTATCTCTTAATCTCCCTTACCTATTTCTCTCCTCCCTTCCCGGCCCCAACCCCTCTACCCCTCTGGCAACCACCTGTTTCTTCTCCATATCTATGACTCTGTTTCTGCTTTGTTATGTTTATTTGTTCATTTTGTCTTCTGCTTCCTTCCCTGTGATTTGATGACTATCATTAGTGTTATGCTTGGACTCCTTTCTCCTTTTCTTTGTGTATCCATTATGGATTCTTAGTTTGTGCTTAACATGAGGTTTATATATAACAATCTAAATCAATCAATCTGATTATTTTAAACTGCTGATCTCTTAAATTCAAATGAGTTTTAACAACCCTGCATTTTTACCACCCCTGCCACATTTAATGATTTTTACTTCATATTTTACATCATTTTAATTTGTGTATCCCTTAACTACCTATTGTGGATATAGATTATTTTGTTATTTTTGTCTTTTAGCCTTCATATCAGCTTTATAAGTATTTCATCTACTACCTTTACTGTATGTTTGTCTTTACCAATGAGATTTTTTTCATTTTGTAGTTTTCATATTCCTAGTTCTGGCTTTTTTTTCGTATTTAGAGGAGTTCCTTTAATGTTTCTTGTAAAGCAACTTTTACGGTAAACTCTCTTAGCTGTTGCTTGTCTCTAAAACTGTTTATCTCTCATATGTGAATAATCACCTTGCCAGGTTGAGTATTCCTTGTTGTAGGTTTTTCCCTTTCATCACTTTAAACATATTGTGCCACTTCCTTCTGGCCCACAGAATTTCTGCTGAAAAGTCAGCTGATAGCTTTATGGGAATTCCCTTCTATGGAACTTGTAGGTTTTCCCTTGTTACTTAAATCTTCTCCCTTTAGCTTTAATTTTTGCCATTTTAATTATAATGTGTCTTGGTGTGGTCCTCTTTGGGTTGATCTTTTTGGTACTCTCTGTGCCTTCTGGATGTGGATGTGTGTTTCCTTTCCTAGGTTAGGGAAGTTTTCAGCTATTGCATCTTCAAATATGTTGTCTACCCTTTTCTCTCTCTCTTCTCATTATGGGACCCCTATAATGTGGATGTTAGTGTGCTTGATGTCTCTTAAACTGTTCTCACTTTTTAAACTCATTTTTCTGTTCAGCTTAAGTGATGTCCACTACTTTGTCTGCCAGTTCACTGATCTGTTCCTCTGAATCATCTAAAATACTGTTGACTCCTTCTAGTGTATTTCTTATTTCAGTTATTGTATTATTCAGCTGTTTGGTTGTTCTTTATATTTTCTAACTCTTGTTAGAAACTTCTAACTTCTCACTCTGTTCATCCAATCTTCTCCTGAGTTCTTTGAGCAACTTTATGATCATTATTTTGAACTCTTTGTCCGGTAAACTGCTTTTCTTCACTTTAATTATTTCTTCTGGGGTTCTATCTTATTTCTTTGTTTGGAGCACTGTCCTTTGTTGCCTCATTTTGCCTTTCTCTATTTTTATTTCTGTATATATGGTTGGTTGGTTAATTTTCCTGATCTTGGAGAAGCAGCCTCATGTAGGAGATGTGTTATGGGACCCAGCAGTGCACTCCCCTCTGGTCCCTAGAGCTATATGCTCTAGGGAATATTCTCTATATGGGCTGTGTGAGCCCTGTGCTGTGGTGAATTGGCTAATGTTGGGCACACTGGTAGGCATGGCTGGCCCCCAGTCTGGTTGGTTGCCAGGTCTTGTCTAGTGCAGAGGTTGCTGGCCACTGGTGAGCAAAGCTAGGTCTTGGAATACTGGCTGCATGACCCAAGGAGTCCAGGTCTTGGCTCTGTTCTCTGGTTGGTAGGGCTGGTTCTCAGGGTGGATGGCAGTGGTGCAGTGGTGCTGTGGATCCCCGAGCTGCTGGTGGGTGTGGCACCTTTCTGACAGTTGCCTGCAGGGTATATGGTGTCCTGGAGCTGGTGTTAACCTGCTGGTGGGTGGGCCAGGACCCACGGTATCCCAGGGTTGTTGGCCACACACTGGTGGGTAAGGCAGGGTCCTGGTGTTAGTGACAGCCTACTAGTGGGTGGAGTCAGATCCTGGGGTCTCTGGATGCATTGCCCAGGGGCGCTGAATCTGGTGTCAACCTACTGGTGAGTGGGGCCAGGATGCAGGTTGTCCCAAGTTTTCAGCTGGTCCACTGGTAGGTGAGGTTAAGAGCTCAGGATTTCCTACAGCATCATACCTGCTAGTGAGTAGGCTGTGTCCTCATTCGACCAGCTGGTGGTTGGGACCAGGTCCCACCACTAATAAGCCAGAGAGAGAATTCCAAAATGGTGCTTGCCAGCACTAGTGTCCTCGGGGTAAAATGAGCTCCCCAAAATGGCTACTGCCAGCATCTATGTCCCCAGGGGAAGTCCAAGTTGCATCTTGCCTCTTTGGAGGTTCTCCAAGATCATCAAGTGGGTCTGACCCAGTCTCCATTCAAAGTACTGCTACTGCCCTGGGGCTCAGAGCATATGAGATTTTGTGTATACCCTTTAAGAATGGATCTCTTTTCTGATAGCCCTCTGGCTCTCCTTCAAATAAGTCTTACTGGCCTTCAAAACCAAACATTCTGGGAGCTTACCTTACCAGAGCAGGACCCACTGGCTGGTGAGCCCAATGTAGGGCTTGAAACCCTTGCTCCTTGGGGAGAAGTTCTGCAATTGTGATTATCCTCCTGCCTGTGGGTGGTCTACTGAGATATAGGTATTGACTATATCATATCTCCACCCCTCCTAACCTTCTCGTTGTGGTTCCTTCTTTATATCTTTAGTTGTAGAAGATTTTTTTCTGTTAGCCTTCAGGTCATTCTCATTGATAATTGCTCTGTAAACAGTTGGAACTTCAAGGTGCCCAGGGGAGGAGGGGAGCTCAGGGTCTTCCTACTCCACTATCCTGGCCACTCCTCAAACATTCTCTTGAACAGTACTTGCATCCAAACCTAGTAATAAACATATGCTAAGGCCAACTAATTATTTTTTAAATGAAATTGATTACCCTCTACTCTGTGCTAGGCCAGGTACTATGGTCATAAAGATAAATCAGAGAGTCACATGTCTTCCTTCCTGGGCCTTTTAAACCAGTACTTTCATAAGAACTGAGAATTTTAACAATCCTGGCCACATTTTATCACTTTTATTTACTTTCATCAAGCAAAGCAAAACTACTTTAATTAGTCACCACCTTTTTTGGTCTCACCACACAGACCCAGAAAATCCACTATGAGAGAAAATCTGTTCTCTCATTTATAAGGGGAAAGGGTTGAACTAGATCTTATTACAAAGTCCTTTTTAGATCTAATATTCTAGATTCCACACAGAAATTTTATAGTCTATATGTAACTCCATATAAGTAATTAATAGAAGTAATAAATAATGGTAAGAGAGAACACATCAGTACAGTTAGCCATTTTTTATATAGTTTACCCAGATTAATAAATGGTTCAGACTCATCTGCATGCCCATATCAATAATGGTTTAAGCAACCCCTTGCCTTTGACTTGAGTAGTGTCACATACATCACTCTGCTGTGCCCAGATACAAGAAAGTGAATGGCAAATTGATTTTATTCATCTGTCAATAACTAACAATAATAGTATACAGAATGAAAATCAGACTGAAGAGTTATTGATTATACTATATTACACATCAGAGGAAATCTCAGAAGTATTACTTTGTAAAATGAGAGAAGAGTCTACAAGTGGACACCACACCCAGACAACTTTGTCACAAACTATCATACCTCCCATCTATTCTTCTAAAGGCCCATTCATTTTTCCTAAAAGCCATTTAATCTCCCCTAAAAGACCTACATGCCTCCTCCCCTTTCCCTATTAATTTGGTATGTAATCCTAAATTCTAAAGCCACATCTTTGAGTTACTCATTTTTCCTGGGTGTCTCCGATGTATACATGAAGTATACATATTAATAATCTTGTTTGTTTTTCTTTTGTTAATCTGTCTTTTATTACAGAGGTCTTAGCAAAGAACTCAGAAAGGTAAGGGAAAATTAATTTTCCTTCCCTATAATACATATATAATTACACTTTATAATTTTATATCTATAAAAAGCCTTGCAAACTGTGGATAAAATCATGTTCTACGAGTGTCTGAAAATGCTTTCAGTTTTTTGTTAAGTTGCCCTGATCAGTAAGACAAAGAGGAAAAATTTACCCAACTGACTTTCAGAATCAAGATTATAAGATCATATTACATTTATCTGTTTCTGGTCATAACTGTGAGGTGGCCTAAGGTCACAGTAGGAGCCCAGCCAAGATGAAAAATGTTCTGGACAATGACCAAACTACACAGCACCACTTCTCAGTGTTCAGGTTACAGGGCCCCTCCCAGATGCTAACAATATTATAATGTGATAAGTAATAGGTGGATCCATTTAGAAAAGAGTAATTAGCAGTTCATTATCTTGTGATTTAGCCAACTCCACCCTGATTGAAGATCTGGACAGGAATTTGAGGGGAATTTGTGAGGTGGACCAAGGATTGGATCACAGTGGATGGACCTAAAATTTAGCAAAAGAAATTATACAGAGCACCTGTACATGATGAGAACTTCTTGGGTGCAATATAAGTGTATTATTTCTTTCACTTATTTGAACAGTCTTTTCAAATTAACCAAGCTGTTTATGTATTCTTGTGACCTCACTTTCCCTGTCGAAACTGTTACAGGAAAAGAAACCTGTTCTGAGAAAGCACGGAAATTACTCTCCTGATAGCCTTTGTGAATTGTCTGGGGATTGGAGCAAACATTGTAGCCTGTTGATTAGGGTGTTCTCTCAGATCCCTCATTCTGCTAAAGAGGGTCAAGCCCTCATTCAGGAGGATGAAGAATAGAATTGGAAGTCAATAAACTCGAATTACAGTGGAAAGAGGAAGAAAAGAAACCTAGCATGAATTTAGGAAAATTGGAGGATTGTATTCCAGACCATCAGGGCTCCCAAAGTCCTCTTTAGAAAATCAATAGTAACATCTAGGCAATATTCTACTAAAAGGAATCCCTAAAGTGTTTATAAAATCCTGCACCTTCCAGTTGGGAGCTTTGACCTTAGGTCTTCGTACATTGACACATGTATTAATTTCTTCCCCATTGTCCATGAAGTGCTTTTATATTTTTAAGAGTACTATACTATGTTGTGAATCACAAACACCTTGCGGTTTACATAGTTGGGAAGTTACTATGTTTTCTTATTACCGCAGAACTCAGAACAAGAAATAACAGTAAAAAGGAAAAAGAGGCTAGGGTAGTGTTTGCCCTGAGCTCTGCTCCTTTAACAGTAGTCTTAATTGACATATTAACTGGTTTCATGATGGAATCAGTTTTTTTGATTGGGGTATAGTTGCTTTACAATGTTGTGTTAGTTTCTGCTGTACAATGAAGTGAATCAGCTATACGTATACAGATATCCTCTCCCTCTTGGACCTCCTTTCCACCCAACCCCCATCCCACCCATCTAGGTCACCACAGAGCACCAAGCTGAGCTCCCTGTGCTTTACAACAGGTTCCCACAAGCTATCTGTTTTACACATGGTAGTGTATTTATGTCAATCCCAATCTCTCAATGTATCCCACCCCTCTTCCCCCCACGTCCATATGTTTGTTCTCTACGTCTGTGTCTCTATTCCTGCCCTGCAAATAGGTTTATCTGTACCATATTTCTAGATTCCACATATATGCATTAGTATACGATATTTTTCTCTTTCTGACTTCACTCTGTATGACAGACTCTAGGTCCATCCACGTCTCTACAAATGACTCAATTTTGTTCCCTTTTACGGCTGAGTAATATTCCATTGTATATATATACCACATTGTCTTTATCCATTCATCTGTTGATGGACATTTAGGGTGATTCCATGTCCTGGCTATTGTAAACAGTGCTGCAAAGAACCTTGCAGTACATGTGACTTTTTCAATTATGGTTTTCTCAGTGTATATGTCCAGTAGTGTGATTGCTGGGTCATATAATAGTTCTATTTTTAGTTTTTTAAGGAACCTCCATACTGTTCTCCATAGTGGCTGTATCAATTTACATTCCCACCAACAGTACAAGAGGGTTCCCTTCAAAAAGAGTCATGTACCACAATGTTCACTGCAGCTTTATTTACAATAGCGAGGACATGGAAGCAACCTAAGTGTCCATCGACAAATGAATGGATAAAGAAGATGTGGCACATATATACAATGGAATAGTACTCAGCCATAAAAAGAAACGAAATTGAGTTATTTGTAGTGAGGTGGATGGACCTAGAGTATGTCATACAGAGTGAAGTAAGTCAGAAAGAGAAAAACAAGTACCGTCTGCTAACACATATATGTGGAATATATATTTTTTAAAAATGGTTCTGAAGAACCTAGGGGCAGGACAGGAATAAAAGACGCAGACGTAAAGAATGGACTTGAGGACATGGGGAGGAGGAAGGGTAACGAAGTGAGAGGGGACGAAGTGAGAGAGTGGTATGGACATATATATACTACCAAATGTAAAATAGATAGCTCGTGGGAAGCAGCTTCATAGCACAGGGAGATCAGCTCAGAACTTTGTGACCACCTAGAGGGGTGGGATAGGGAGGGTGGGAGGGAGACGCAAGAGGGAGGAGATATGGGGATATATGTATATGTATAGGTGATTCACTTTGTTATAAAGCAGAAACTAACACACCACTGTAAAGCAATTATACTCCAATAAAGATGCCAAAAACAAAATTGTGCATCTTACAATAAATTTCAAAGAACATGGCTGGTTTTCTCTCTTTTTTACCTATCCACTTATCTTAAAGTAATATTTATCTATTAATTCATCTGGACTTTAATTAATAGACTTGATATTGCTACATTTTTTTTCCCAATATGTTTTCAAATACTGTCACAGCACCTTAAAAGTAAGAATTAAGCTTTTTAGGTAAGTATGATACATTTAAGGTAACTGGACTAAAATTTAAAAATTGGTGATAATGTGTATTTTTTAAGCATCTCTTTAATAAACAATATAGATAATAGAGGATCTCTTTATGATTGAAAAATGATACTACTTGTTCACATATGTAGCATGGAGTAATAAATTTATGCTATTTGCTATTAGATATAGATGAATTAGAAGACTGTATTATTATCATTAATTGTTCTTAATATTAATAATGTATGCCATGTCATAAAATAAATAAGACAATCAGTTTCTATTTTATAGTGGTGACTCAATTCTTCTCCACCCCCACACCCCTACTCTCTCTCCCCTCTCTCTCTCATTGGTCTCATTTTCCTATTTTGCCACTCATATTCTCTATCCAATAAAAATCACAAACTCAAGTCTGTAAATTTTTGCAAACATTGGACTTCATTAAATTCTAAAACCATCTTATTATCTCCACCTTAATAGTCTCTTAGAGTTTCCTTCTATTTGTTTTCAAATGTTGTTTAAGAAGGTAACTAGTGTCTGACAGAAGCTAGGAACAGAAAATCCTGTTGGATTATTCAGTTATCCTTCCACTATTCAAATATTCAGTTACCCACCATTAAAACCACATCCTGTTGATACTTGTGTAGTAAAGAACTTACCCGTTCTCAATGAGAGGTCTGGCCTTTACCTTCAGCTTCTGCTCCCATAATCTCTAAGCCCTGATAAAAGTGTCTTTAGGGTGAGTTCTGGCATTTATAGTGGGGTTTTGGGGTCACATGGTGTCAGCTCAACCTCCAGAAAGGCTACAGAATGAGATCAGCCACAGAGGCTTCAGTCTTCCTATGTAATAAAGCCACCAAAGCTTGGATCAGCTTCCCACTTGGCAATACTCTATAAGTACTGTCACACACTGTTGTTAGAAGCCAACATTTTCCATGACTGCAATGGGGAGAGGACACCTGGAAGCTCCATGTTTGGAACCTCCTGTCTTCTGCCCCATGAATCTCTTTCCTTGGCCAATTTGAATCTAAACCCTTTCTCTGTAATAATCATAACCATGAGTGTAACAGCCTTCAGTGAGTTGAGATTTTGAACCTGAGGTTGTTTTGGTACCCCGAACTTGCAAATGGTATCATAAGTGAGGACTTTCTTCTGGACTGTGTCCCCTCTAAATTTTGCAGTACTCTACAATATGGTTCTCAAATCTCTCTACTGTGCTCTATTCTCATGATTACTTGCCCCCATCATATTACACATACACTATTACAACAGATAGGCAACCATTCTCTTCCCCCAGAAATCAGTTTTTTCCTTTACTTACTGTTCTAAAATACAAATCTCTTCAGGTAGGCTTTGTCAACACCAGACTGCTCCTTAACGTAACACCCTGGCAATATGGTCCTATTCAACGTTGGAGGTGTTATGTCCCTCACATCCTGCCCTCCACCACCCCCATGATTTTGTGATTCAGATTTTATCATGATTTTCTACCTAATCCACGAAATTTCTTGCTTCTGCACTTTTTGCTTAAACATTGTTTATTCACTTGCCTACTCATCTTTCAAGGATTTGCTTAAATCTAACTCTGCAATGCCTTCCTTTGTGTTCCAGGCAGAATTAACTTGTCTTTGTTTTGTATTATTTCAGTATTTTATGCTTATATTTATTATAGAAAATCCCATGTTTCTCTTCTATTACACTGTAAATACATGCAAGCCAGGAGATATATTTTTGAAGAGAGAGGGAGGGAGGAAAGTCTTCCAATGATTGAGAGTTTGATGATTTGTACTAACTTCATTCCAACAGCATAACTCTTTCTTACAAATGCTAATATCACCTATCTATGCTTTGAGGTCAGGATGCTATCTGTAAAGTGAAGGCTCAGATTTCAGTATCAGAGTAGGAAGATCTGGGTGTTTGAAGGAGAGGGATGGAGAATTACTTAAAGCAGAGACTTAACATGCGTTTGATTATTTAATATGTTGCTCTGTGCCAGTCACTGCAGTAAGCATTTTTCATGCACTACATCAATTATGAAACATAGAAAGGCAAAACAGTGCTGAAAAACTAATTAAGTCATAATCTATTTCAAACTCAAAATTCTAAGTCCAGGAACTACATCCAGTTGTGTCATCTACATATTTTGAGCTTTCATTATATCTCAGGCATAAAAAGTAAGAATGCAAAGTGAATAAAATCTTCCTTCATGGAATATACAATCTAATAAAAAAGATATATATATATAGAGAGAGAGAGATAGATATATATAGATATATATATAATGCTATGTGAAGATTATTGGAATGGGGTAATATAATGTGACATGCAGAAACACAGAAGACAGATTATCCCTGTCTAAGTATGTTGGAAGTATTCCCTGATAGGGTAATATGTGAACTTGGATTCCAAAGACAGTATTATTTTCCCTTATGATATGGACATTCTGGTCAAAAGGTAGAAGAAATGCAGAGCCACATGGGGTTTATGTAACTGTTTACCATGAAAGTATTTCCTACACTTATACCTGTTACATGCTTTTATTAAATTTACTAGAGAGTAGCTTTACCAAGACTTTGGACTTCATTAAAATAGACAATAGATCTCTCAGCATATGGCATAATGAACCTCTGTTGCAACCACTAGTTGTCTATTCCAGTTAGTGCCCTGCAAATCGTAATCTAATATGAATAAATTAACATAAATTAAAACAAATTTATATATAGCTTTTGATTTTTTAGATTGTATTTCCTCATTTTGGCTATAATGTCATCAGTTACAGAAATAATGTATTTTTTCAACTGTTTGATCATATGTCATCTAGAAATTAGCTTGACCCCTAAAAGCCACATTTACTTCTAAGGACTCATAACCATGTATCACAAGGAGGTTCTCTATCTTTCATTACTCAATTTGAATAAGGTAGGCTCTAGTATAAACATTCTTCACTGTACTCCCCCCACAGACATTTTTCTCCACTATTTAACACTCTCCAATTTTCTTCAATTGCTTAGGCCAACCTATATAGTTTTTCTTCAGTATTTTGACTGGTGTTTTGGCCTTTTGATTCTTTGTTTGTGCTCTCTCCCCCACATGTATTTATTTTCTGTATAGGAACTCTGCTTTTTACGGTCCTTGTCCATAATGACAAATGTACTTTTTATGAAGATAATGAAACAAGTAGGAAAGTAGAGGGTATATATTTTAAGGAGGTGGTTGGTTTGTTGCATTGTAAACTGATGCAGATTGGACATTTAATATTATTCATAAAAAGATTCCCTAAATGGCCCATTTTAGAAAATAGTACCCCATTCAATTATTTTACTTTTTTGTATAATAACCCCTTCTTTCTCTTGGGAAGTGCCACTGTATACCCACTCATCACTATCACCTGGACGACAGGTTCATATAAGCATTGCTAACTCTCTCCCAAGTCATAAAATGGATTTGGGTCAGATTTGAATCATTATCTCTTAAAAATAAAAAGATGTGTAACGTACACTTTCTGTCCCTTAATTTCAGCAAGATTTACACATCTAAAAACAGCTTTATAAAGTTCAGTCTGCAGAAGGTTAACAGCATTTTTCTTTCTGTATGTAAAATGCTCACATTTTATTTATTTTGCAATTAATCAATATAAGCACAAATGGCAAGTCGCATGGACACCCACTGCTTGATGGCTTTTTATACAAATCTCAAAATCCAAGTGACATTTTGTGCTATTTTCCTTTCTTATTTATACCTCATAATAACCTTTTGCTTTTCACAATTCTGTTTTCTTTTTAGAACTTTGCTTACATTACTGGATAGATCTAGTATGTATCATCTATCAGTTCTAAAATGGTCAACAATGATAAAATGGCCATGATATAACAAAAATCAAATTTCTTTCAATAGTGTCATATTAGAATGACTTTGGTCTTAAATTTAATGTCACATTGCTTAAGACTGGCATCTTTTTTCCCTCTTTTCAGGAAAAAAGCAATGCTCATCCTTACATGTTACTCTTTGATCAGGATCGTGGTAAAAACATCTCAATCCTTTTATAGTTGGTACCAGAAATGGATTTTGGGGCAAAGGAGAATATCCTTGATTTTTAAAAAAGTACTATGTGAATGCCTATCAAACAGCATTGGTAATTTAGTGTTAGGTGTTTTCCTTTCTGCATGATTTCGTTACATCGGAAAATTTGTGAATAAATTCCTGAGAACAGCTTTCTACTCCTCCCTGAGGTTATATACACGTGTGTGTCTGGGTCTGTGTGTGTGTGTGTATACATGGATATATATTCAGAAGTCTAATTGAGTTATCATTCTTATCAGCAGATATAAGTAGAAAATGAAACACTAATAACATTTAAAGATTTTTAGAGCTACTAAGCCAATTTGCATAAAGATAAAATCTTTAGGTCTTTTCATGGATGTATTGATCAAGGCTTCTACATAACAAATTCATGTGAGTTGAAGAACTAATCAATAATTCACATATATCATTAATTAACCAGAACTATGTTAAGTATAAAAAATCCCATTATGTAGTGGGATTTAATGCCCAGATACAAGGCTTAAAACTACTTTGACATATAGTACTTGCAGTCAGTAAATGCTGCCTATGCTCAACCTGGCTCTGCACAAACCCATTTGGAGAAAACAATATAAGCAGTGTGGCTGCATTCAATGCCAATCAAAACATATTAATCTGAAATAATATTACTAAAATTTACTTTATGTATTTTTTTATATAATTTAAATGCTTCCCAAAAGGGGGTAACTGCATACTTTGGAAGAATCCTGAATGACTGAATCACAAGCTTGTGACACAACCTTATCTAGGTAACAAAATACTGTCCATTTCTTAACTTAGTTTCAAATATTAAGAGACTGTCAGGAATACATATCTCATATAACCTGTGACCACTGTCTATCTGTAAATGCATGCTTCCTCTTTCATCTGAATTCAATTTAAGAAAATGTGATCATTTTATATAGCATGAATTTTTACTTCCTTTACTTCCTTTATTTTATTGTACTGTACTCTGGCAACAAGTTTGGCATTATGTCTCTTCCTATATAACTAGACTTAATGATGTATACGGACTGATAGTCATACAGGACAACAATACAATGAGTTAGATACTCTTATTAAGTCCATTGTACAAATGGGGGATTGAAGGCACAGGGAAGGCAAATAACTTGCTCAAGTAACAACTTACATTAAGTCACTATTTGGATTAATTTTCTATTGTTGCCATAATAAATTACCACAGCTTAAAACAACACTTGCTTATTTTTTTTTTTGTTTTTTTTTTTTTTTGCAGTACACAGCCCTCTCACTGTTGTGGCCTCTCCCATTGCGGAGCACAGGCTCCAGACGCACAGGCTCAGCGGCCATGGCTCACAGGCCCAGCCGCTCCGCGGCATGTGGGATCTTCCCGGACCGGGGCACGAACCCGTGTCCCCTGCATCGGCAGGCGGACTCCCAGCCACTGCGCCACCAGGGAAGCCCAACACTTGCTTATTATCTCACAGTTCTGTAGGTTAGAAGTCTGACACGGGTCTCACTGGGCTAAAATCAAAGTGTTAGCAGGACTCTGTTCCTCACTGGAAGCTCTGGGAAAGAACTGAACTCCAAGCCCATTCAAACTGTTAGCCTAATTCAGTTCCTTATAATCTCAGGAATGAGGTCCTTGCTTCCTGAATGGCTATCAGCCAGAAGCCAATCTTTACTCTAGAGGCTGCCTTCACTCCTTTTCATGCTTTCCATGAGTTCATAAAGGCCTCTCTCCAGACCTTACATATGGCCCCTATCTTTCAGAACCATTAAAGGTGCTGCAAATCCTTCATAAGTTTGGAGTTTATCACTCCTTCTCTGATTCCAGCCAGAGAGTTCTATATTCATGTGATTAGATTGAGTTCACCTAGATAATGCAAGATAATTGCCCTATTTAAGGACCAATAACCTTAATTACATATGGAAAGTCCCTTTTCCCATGTAATGCAACCTATTCACAGGTTCCAGGGATTGAGTGTGGACATTGTTGGGAAGGCCATTATTCAGCCTATTATTCAATTTTTATATTAGTTGTAGTTTCATCTACCTTGATAAGCCACTTAAAGGTAATTTATTAAAGATAATCTATTCCAATTTAATTAGTAGCAAGAATGTTAAATCAAAGTGGTTACAACTACATAAGAATAATGCAGACATAGGCAGTTTTCCTATGTTCAGTTTTTCTGTTCATCTTAACAAGATTCCCAGGAAAAGTTTCATATATGGGGCAGTGGGAGAAGATGAAAGAAGAAAAGAGGCAGTAACTCCTTAGTCAAGAGGCTAGGACCCTCAAATTTCCCATATCCTTCTCTGTGTTTGGTATATCCTGAACAAGAAGGTAGGGGGAATGGTATTTACTTCCTCAGAAACTCTCTGACAATTAAATACATTTCTTTCTATGCATTTGTCCTAAGTTTTATCATTACAGACTGCTGTACCAAAGAGTGTCATTCATTCAATTACTCTTTCTCAACCGCTGCTGGAGAATTATGTAATAATGTACCAATGAAGTATAAAGCCCTTTCTTTATATAACTATCAGTCATAGATAATGATTTACAAAACTACAGGAACTCATCCCAATCTATTGACAAGGTCTGAGATTTGATGTTAATAAGCCAGAAAAAGAGACATACATAATAGAAGAAGGCTGTGAGAGACAACAGAATATATGATAAAAACAGATGGTGAAAGGACTGCAAAGGAAATGGTGATCAATTAATACCCATGGAATTTCTGGTTATTTGAAAGACAGCAATAAGTAAATAGCAATAAGAAGCTTATTTTAGAGTCTGTAAGGCTGAAAATTTTCCACTGTATTTCATGGTTAAAATATTTTAGTTTTCAAGCCATTTTCACTCTTGAATTAAGTTCTAGGAAGGAAATACTATTTTTCTCACCTCTTGTCTTTTTTAATAGGTGTTTCATGGATTTCTTAAGAATGACATGTTATAATGTACATTGTATAGTTATGGAATCTCCAAAGCAGAGGCTGTAAGAGATTTTGAATATTTGAGATAGTATCTAAGAATGCATACATGTTATGTTTACATTAAATACTATTTCCTTAAAAATGTAAGTAAATAAACAAAAATCCTGTAATACTGCACTTGGTCTGGGGTCCAGAAAAAAAAATTTATGTCAGTAAAACACTGCTCCTAAATGCACATAATACAGGAGGCACCTAAATATATACAGCAAATATTACCATACATAAAAGGAGAAACTGACAATAATACAATAATATTTAATAAGGGACCTCTAACATCCCACTTACATCAGTGGAGAGATCAGACAGAAAATCAATAAGGCAACAGTGGTCTGAAATGACACAATAGACCAGTTGGTCTTAATAGGTATCTACAGTACATTCCATCCCCAAACAACAAAATACACATTCTTTTCAAGCGCACACAGAACATTCTCCAGGATAGATCACATGATAGGCCATAATACAAGTCTCAACAAATTTAAGAGAACAGAAATTATATCAAGCATTTTTTCCAACCACAATAGTATGAAACAAGAAATCATTACAGGAAGAAAAATGGGGAAAGCACAAATATATGGAGCCTATACAATGTGCTACTGAAAAACCAATGGGTCTGAGAAGAAATAAAAGAGGAAATCAAAAATTACCTCGAGACAAATGAAAATGGAGACACAACATTCCAAAACCTATGGGATACAGCAAAAGCAGTTCTAGAAGTAAAGTTTATAGTGATACAGCCCTACCTCAAGAAACAAGGAAAATCTCAAATAACTTAACCTTCCATGTAAGGGAATTAGAAAAGGAAGAAAAAACAAAGTCCAACATCAGCAGAAGGAATAAAATCAGAGAGGAAATAAATAAAATAGAGACCAAAAAAAAAAAAAAAAAACAGAAAAGATCAATGAGAACAAGAGCTGGTTTCTTGAAAAGATAAAACTGATAAACCTTTAGGCAGGTTCATCAAGAGGAAAAGAGAGAGGAACCAGAAATAAACCCAACACTTATGGTCAATTAATCCATGACAAAGGAGGCAAAAAATTTCAATGGAGAAAAAAGAGTCTCTTCAATAAGTGGTGCTGGGAAAACTAGACAGCTACATGTAAAAGAATGAAATTAGAACATTTTCTCACACCATATACAAAAATACACTTCAAATGGATTAAAGGTCTAAATGTAAGATGGGTAACTGTAAAACTCCTAGACGAGAACACAGGCAGAAGAACACTCTTCAACATAAATTATACCAATATTTTTTTATCTGTCTTCTAATGTAAAAGAAAGAAAAGCAAAAATAAACAAATGGGACCTAATTAAACTTAAAAGCTCTTGCACAGCAAAGGAAACCATCGACAAAACAAAAAGACAACCTACTGCATGGGAGAAAATATTTGCTAATAATATGACTGATATGGGGTTAATATCCAAAATATATAAATAGTTCATACAACTCATATCAAAAAAATAAACTACCCAATCAAAAAATGGGCAGAAGGCCTGAATAGAAACTTTTCCAAAAAAGATCTATAGATGGCGAACAGGCACTTGAAAAACAATGCTCAACATCATTAATCATCAGAGAAATGCAAATCAAAATCATGATGAGACATCACCTCACACCTGTCAAACTGGCTATCATCAAAACGTCTACAAACAACAAATGTTGACAGAGATGTGGAGAAAAGGGAACCCTAGAATACCTTCGGTGGTATTGTAAATTGGTGCAGCCACTACAGAAAACAGCATGGAGGTTCCTCAAAAAACCAAAAACTAAAACTACCATAGGACCTGGCAATTCCACTCCTGGCTATCTATCCAGAACAAACCAAAAACACTAATTCAAAAAGATGTATGCACCCTAGTGTTCATAGCAGCATTATTTATAACAGCCAAGATATGAAGCAACCTAAGTGTCCATCAACATGTGAATGGATAACAGGCACACAGACAATGGAATATTACTCATCTATACACACACACACACACACACACACACAATGGAATATTACTCATCTATAAAAAAAGAATTAAATTCTGTGATTTGCAACAATGTGGATGGACCTAGAGGATATTATGCTTAGTGAAATATGTCAGATAGAGAAAGACAAACATTCTATGTTATTGCTTATATGTGGAATCTAAAAAATAAGACAAATGTATATAACAAAACATAAACGACTCACAGATGTAGAGAACAAACTAGTGGGTAGAGGGATGTAGGGAGGGGCAAGATAGAGGTAGTGGTTTAAGAGATACAAACTACTATGCATAAAATAAATAAGCAACAAGGATATACTGTACATCACAGGGAAATATTTATGTTATTTTGTAATAACTTTAAGTGGAGTATCACCTACAAAAATATTGAATCACTATGATGTATTCCTAAAACCAATATTATAAATCAACTATACTTCAATAAAAACTATCAAAAAGGAAATAAGTTATGATTTAAAAGCAACAACAAAACAAACAAAAAAACACTGCTCCTAAATCTTATCTACTGGGCATAGATCTAACTTTGCAAGATCTACCAAATCCCCATTATTAATACTATTGGTTAATATGGTATATTCCTATATGATAGGATTGCTGTGTTGTTGTTTTTTTTGTTTGTTTGTTTGTTTGTTTTCGGTACGCGGGCCTCTCACTGTTGTGGCCTCTCCCGTTGCGGAGCACAGCCTCCGGACACGCAGGCTCAGTGGCCATGGATCACGGGCCCAGCCGCTCCACAGCATGTGGGATCTTCCCGGACCGGGGCACGAACCCGTGTCCCTTGCATCGGCAGGCAGACTCTCAACTACTGCGCCACCAGGGAAGCCCCCTGTTGTTGTTGTTTTTTAATGATACAGGACATATCTTAGGATGTAGCTCATCCAATCACTGGCACAGCCCTGAAAATAAGTTTGCTCCCTGAAATGGAGCTTGTGGAATGTTTCACACTCAGCTGAAATTTACGTAAAGAAATACCAGTCCAGCAAAATCATGTAATAAATACAGAGTTTTTTGTGACCCACAGTAGATGGTAACTCTAACCCAAAGAGACAAATGGCTCAGGGTAGACTCAGTGCTGATTTAGTGCTAATCACTATAGGGCCCTAGTTCTTAATTTCTTGTGTCTTTGCTAGGGATTGGGTCTAGAGAGTAGAGGAAAGCAGATTATCAAAGGTGGGAACCAAAGCATCCAGCAACTGAGCAAGCAAGGCCATTTGTAGGGGTCATTGTAAAGTTTCTCAAACTAGGCATGCCAGAATTCCTATGATGGCTTTGTAAAAATGCAGGTTCTGGTTCTTCACCCAAACTGACTCTCTAGATTATTTTTTATAAAGCATCATAAATCATCTGAATATTATATTTTGGAAAAATGGTTACTGGTTAGGAAGTAGTCTTTGGAAACAGACAGACCCATAATTGTATTTCAATATCTCCATGTCCTAGCTGTGTGATTTTTACCAAGTTACTTAAATTCACTAAGTCACAGCTTAACAGAATAAATGGTAATAAATTCTATCTCACAAGATTAAATGAAAGGATAGTACGTGTCACATAGTACATACTGAATATTTGCTCACAGAAGATAAACACTCTTGGGGCTTCCCTGGTGGCGCAGTGGTTGAGAATCCGCCTGCCGGTGCAGGGGACACAGGTTCGTGCCCCGGTCCGGGAAGATCCCACATGCCGCGGAGCGGCTGGGCCCGTGAGCCATGGCCGCTGAGCCTGTGCGTCCGGAGCCTGTGCTCCGCAACGGGAGAGGCCACAACAGTGAGAGGCCCGCGTACTGCAAAAAAAAAAAAAAAGAAAAAAAAGAAAAAGAAAAGAAGCACTCTTATTAGAGCTGAGAACAAGGCAAAGCCTGATGATAGGTATTAAGGAAATTACTATGCTTCATCCCCTCATTCTGATTGGTAAAATTAAGGATATCACTTAATTTTGAAAAATTAACAAACTTTTTATAATACGCTATAAACGTTAGATCAAAGAAATTTAGTCTTTGGGTGTAGTTTAATAAGTCAGAGAGCTCATGTAACGCTTGTTTCCTTTATTTCTGAAAATGACATGGGGGGGTTGAGTTTATAGCTAAAGGAATAATAAAATGCGAATTCTGTGGGACGATATAACAAAATCTGGTGGGTATAGATATCTGAACTATAAAGAAAAGAAACAGCAGAGCTTCACAGTTCTAGAATTCACAGTTCTTCCAAGTTCTAGAGTTTATGGTATTTTCCAAAATAGTATTTCATATCTCATATCTTTATTTGCTCATATTTAAAGAATAGGAAGAAGCTCAAACTTAAGCTACAACAAACATTTCTGCCAATAGGAATAGCCATAAACAGAGTACAGAAATAACAGAAGTGAGTATATTACAACATAGAGGAATTTAGAAGGTTGACAAAAAAAAATTTAATATTCTCAGTAAAAATATGAGTACTTCGGGCTTCCCTGGTGGCACAGTGGTTGAGAGTCCACCTGCCAATGCAGGGGACATGGGTTCGTAGCCCCAAAATACTTCGATTAGCTTTTACTATATGTACAGAATCCATGCTACTTTTTACTGAGCATTTTCAGGTTCTTTAATTATGTGAACTTGTTAATGATGCAGTAAACCTTGCATAGTTTTTCAGAAAAGAATCTTTAACTTCTTATCTACATTCAAAGTAAAGGGATGTTAGTTATTTGGGGGCCTAAAGAAAGTCTAACCTCTAATTACCATTAAAGACAAAAAGATCCTTCCCCACTCTGTCCATTGTAAGGTATTTCCCAGTGTAATATTTACTCTTTAAAATGTGTGAGTTAAAACATACCTCAAAATATGAAGTTTAAATATATGGCAATAAGGATTGCCCATGCTATGAAGCAGATTCTCATTATTAACTCATAATTACTCATGTTCCTAACTTTGCCAAAAAATCAAGCAACAGAACAAAATTTACAAAAATATTAAACATTATTGCCTGAACCATTTATATTCTAAATTGTAAAACAGCCAAAAGGTTACATTAGTCAAAAATACGACTCATAGTTAAAGAAAAGGAAAATGAAATATATGGAAATTCATATAAAATGAATTCAGGCACACTGTATTATTCCAAAGTTGAAGAAATTTGCATTTCTTTATTAATAGCAAAGGCAAATATTGGAACTGAATTGTAAATTTAAAAAAAATAGGATCAAAATTAGTAAAGTACATGACTTGTAAATTATACATTAAGTCCATGTAACCTCCTAATAGATGGGAATTCCAGAATAAGTCTTTTCTTAATTTATTTTAATGTCATTTCCATGGTCAAAGTGCTAGGAAAAGGTCTATTTTTTTTTAATTGTAGATTTTAAAGTTCTGGAAAAGGGAAACTGTTTCGGTAAATGTTTTTATTTGAATAATATAAGGATATTTTTTAAATAAAATCTTCCTGTATGTAATTAAAATAGCCAGACCTCAATGGTTCTTTGTATAGCTACTTCTGCAATGTTTCCTTCTTCTCCATGAATCTCTCAGCTTTAGGATTTTATGTCCTCATACTATGCTATGTATTATCACTGCTTGCTGCAGTCATTTAAGATCTCCAAGTCATTTCTCTTTATGCCTTGAGAATTTTAGCTCTTGGCTCACTGTCATCTCTTCAAACGTATCACGTAATGATGTGTGGTGACTTAAATTTTCATTCAGACAATCGTTCTATACCTTGACTTCTCTTCACTTGACCTCCTCTCCTTCAGTGACCTTGTCATCCAGCCTATCTCAGCCATTCACTTACTAAGCATACTTTTGTGGTGAGCCAGATATCCTAGATTATGCTGTGTTAAAAAGGTCACCAAACTGTCAGTGGCTTAACGTAAGAAAAGTTTATTTCTCACCCTTGTAAAATACTGTGAACCCACAAAGTTCTCCAGGGCAACTGACTTCTACATGGTTATTAAATGTTCCAGGATGCTTTAACCTTGCCTTGTGGCCAAGTTCTGCCCATCTTTGGCTTAGAAGACAGTGGACATTTATTACATTTCATTCGTTACGCTATTTATGATCATTTCAATATGTCCACAACTACAGCTTGAGTAAGGAAAATAAAGAATGGAGAAATCTGGTTTTTAAATGCACCCAACATGGGAGTGACCCTTCTGGTATCATTTCTTTGACCAATGCAACTTACATGGACATACCTAAACTCAAGGAGTGTGAAAGTGGAATCCTCCTATATGGTTGGATTTGAGAGCAAACAAGAAATATGAATGAGGACTAGTTTATTGTATTATAGGTATTATTATATTACTTCACTAAAACATACTTGAACATGCTTTTTCCTAATAACTAAATATAGTCTATCCCCAATTTCATTTTCATATATCCCATCCTCTGATACAACTTTTTATCTCCCCAGCTCACTCCCTCTAGTACTACAACTGTAACAATTCTTCAACTCCATCAAGACCTACCATCCACTGCAAAAACTACTTTATCACTCTCATATCCCCTCACCTTCTTATATCACTTCTTAACCCTACAAGTTTATTGCGTTCAGCATTATACATAACAAATTACCTGGGTGCATACTCAATCCCCATCCACCATCCTTCTTTCTTCATTATACTTGAGTGGGAAAAAACAACCTGGTTAAATCCAACTCTCAACCTATTCTGCATCTGCATCTGCACTTGCAGAGAGAACAGAGCTGACACGTTTATTACTTAATGTACTAACAGTAACCTCGTAGTGCTTAGGACTGCTTATCATTCTTACTACTTTTCCATAGTTTATTCATTCTTCTAAGACAACCACTTCAAAATTTCTCCCTCAAACTTTCACCACCTTCTACCTAAGCTTCATCTTCACTAGATAACATCTCAGGCCCCAGAGCAATAATTTAGCTTTAATTATACTTTGTGAAATAGATCATGCACACATATGAGGAGATAAAGCAGATAAACTGTCCACTGAAGGAATTAGGGATCCTCTGAAGAGATAATACCTTACCACCCACCACTCTTCTCTCCATCTCTTTGCACATGTGTCTATATAGTCTTCCTCCCCTCTTTTACCACCAAGCAGCTGCCTTTGCCCTTCCTAAGGACATATCCTCCACTTGTTCTTTACATCTCATTTCTTATTTAAGAACTTTTGTCTATATACCTTCTCTTATCCTTACATCTCCTGCCAACTCCTGTCCTATTTGTTTGTGTTGCTGTATTACTGTTCCTTTTTAAATTAAACTTCTCTGATAGTTATCTATACTTAGTTTATCCTATTCCACTCTGTTCTTTCTCCCTTGAGCGTATTACAATTAAGCTTTAATCCAAACATCCACCAAAACTGCTCTTGATCGTCATGCTGCAAAATAAAGCATTTATTTCCCAGTTCTTGTTTATACATCCTCGCTGTAGGATTTAACAGTTGATCATTCCATCTTCCCTGAAATACTTTCTGCATAGGGCTTGCAGAATATATTCCTCACTGCCACCTACCTTGCTATCTATCCACTCTTCATTCTTCTACTTTGCTGATTCCCCCATGTCTCCCCAACTTTCAAGTGATGGAATGCCTCAGGTGCCTCTGTGCTTGTTTTTTTTTTTTTTTTCTTCTATCTACACTCTCCCTTGGAAATCTTATGCATGCTCATGGGTTTGAATAATATCTGTAGACTGATGCTCCCAAGTTATTTTTCCAACCTGGACCTCTCTCCTAAACTCCAGGCTTTAAAACATACTGCCACCTTGACATCCTAGAGAAGTCAAACAAAAAAAATCCTGGACATTTAATCTCTACCCCAGATATGTTCATCCACATTGTTATTTATCTCAGTACATGAGAACTCCATCTATCAATTCATCAGGTCAAAAAAAAATTAGAGTCATTCTTGACTACTCTCTGTCTAACATTCTACATCTAACCTATCAAAATATTCAGTTTGCCCTACCCACCAACTACTATATTAAGTATCTATTTCTTACTACATTAAACACTATTATCCTGGCCCAAGCTTTTCTTACCAAGGTCATGGGAGGGGAATGTGGGGCAGAATATGCAAGAAGGAGAATAAGGAGAAGGAGAAAAATCATCATCTATGCCCTTGTTTTGAGACCACACCAAAATCAGGAGTGGTAAGCTGTGATAGTGGTTGCTATGGTTGTATTAGTGCAGGTGAAAAGCAAGAAGAGAATGGAAAAAACAATCTTCTTGCAATTCAGGGGTCTGGGCCTTGCCTTCCTTTCAGACATTTTCCCCCCTCTTCTCTTCTTATTTCATCTGCTCTAACCATCACGGACTTCTCACTACACCATGGACACAGTCAGCAATCTCTACTCTCAGGGTTTTGGTCCCAAAGGTTTCTTCTTTCCAGGAGACTATTCTTCCAGTCGTTTATGTGGCATTCCACCTCACGTTATTCAGCTTTATATTCAAATATCACCTTATCAATTGTGTTTTTCCAGATCAATTATCTAATTTAAAACATCTTTCATTTTATCTACCTGCCTGTTTTTTTAAGCAATACCTGGCATAATATTCTATATTTTTTGTTTATTTATTTGCTTAAGGCATTTTCACTCAAAGAACAGCTCACTGAGAGAGGGACTTTAATAATTCACCACTGCACCACCGGTACCCAGAACAGTGTCTGGCACATCTTGAGCACCAAGTCAACATTTACTAAAATGAAAAAAATAAACTATGAATCCACTGTTAGCATTTTTGTTTCATTAAAGAAAAAAAAAAAACCTGGCATGATCAGGAACTTAGCAATATGGTTCATCTGCATAAATCAGGAGTCTGCAAACTATGTCCAAGAGGCCACATTCAGCCTGATTCCTTTTTTTTGTAAATAAAGTTCATTGTAATACATCCATGCTTATTCATTTACCTTTGTCTATGGCTACTTTGGGGCTACGCCAAGAGACTTTATGACCTGCAAAGCATGAAATATTTACCACCTGGCCCTTTTTAGAAAACATGTGCCAAGTCTTGGCCTAAACTGTCAAATTCTGGCTTAATTTCCTATATTTCCTTTTTTTTGGCACCACTACCTTTCTATATTTCTAGTCACCTCAAAGCAATGCTGGAGTCAACAGAAACTTTTATTAACTTTGAAAAAGCGAAGTGGAGATAATTACGAAGAACTCACTGTAAGCTGTTCAACTTCAGAAGCAGTAACAAATTATGTTTCTCTTTGCCATTACTTCCTATCACTTAATCGGGCATTTTTTATGAGGTAATAGTGATTTATAAAGAAAAGCTCTGGGGATTTTTACTTAGAACAATATTGTTTGAATGAGAGTATTCTGTTTAATTTAAATTTTTTCTTCAGAGAGTTTCTTGACAAAATCACTGCATTTCATACGCACAAATAATAGACAACTCACGAAGACTCTTTCTCCTTGGAAAATCTTTGCCTTTTATTGGATAGATGGGCAGGATGCTGAAATGGAAAGGGGGAATCTCTCCTAGCCAAATTCAACTGTATTGTATTGTCAGTCACAAACTTGGGCTAATTTTCTGATATAAAGATTTCCCATTAAGAAATCTAGGCAAGATACATATTTCTTATTCTCTACTTAATTTGTGGTACTCAGAATTTAAAAAAAAATAGATTTAATCTTTATCCTACTTGTGTGATATAATTAAAACAATCACACATGACTCTAGCCTGAAATAAATAGTTCAGTCCTCAGGGTCAGACAAACCTGGGTTAAAAGCTTTGTTCAGCTAGTTAACGGTCAGAGCC
Organism: Delphinus delphis; assembly: GCF_949987515.2. Classification (NCBI taxonomy): domain Eukaryota; kingdom Metazoa; phylum Chordata; class Mammalia; order Artiodactyla; family Delphinidae; genus Delphinus; species Delphinus delphis. The sequence goes on from NC_082698.1 coordinate 43,462,663, forward strand.
CCTGAGCATATTGCTTGCCTTTTGGATGGTGGATAACAGCCTACATATAGCTATAGTGAAGATTAAGGCCCTTTAACACATTGTGCGTATGCAATAAATGAGAACTCCCTTCTCAGTTATATATAAATGTTTTAAATCCTATCCATGCACATTTTCATGAATTCTTAAGGACAAGTAATGCAGCAGATGCTTTCAGTGACCCCCGGATCCTTGGCACTTACTGCTCCCAGGCACAGTGCTGGTTTCTCATCACAAGTACCTACAAATTTCCAAACGACTCCTTTCCCTGACTAAAGGAGCCGCTTAGATTTTTTGTGCAGGTCAGAATACAGGTGCTGACAATTCGTCATCTACAGGAGCAGTGGTGTGCTGGTGTCATGTGTACCAGTGTACAAATGCTGGCTGGTAAATTTTCAGGGATTTTACAACTTGGTTCTTAAGTACAACATTATTAAGAATTAAATTATATAAACTTACAATTAAATAAATTATATTAAAAACAAGAGTAAAATATGCTCAAAACTCATCACTTTCTAATTATTTTACACTTTACTATTATCTATGCTTTTGAGGTTCTTAATGTCTTATTTGTATTTGTAGGGTGGAGATTCCATATAATGGTGCACTACTGAGCATCTCCTTTCAATCCCACACTCAGTGATGTCATGCTGTAGTCTGAAATTGGTCATAGTAAGAGTGGTTCCAACACAGGTGACAGATCCTAGAAATCAGGACTATTTGTTCAGAGAGATGACTGTTAAACATTTACCACTGCTCAACACTCAACCAAAACCAAATAGGGATTAGTGGATAAATACCCAAGCTTTCCACCTCCTCAGTTGGGGCAAATCAGGGATGAATTCTATATTGTTTCCCAGACATTCCAGAGGATTAAGTTCCAGAAGCTCACAGGGATAATACAAACATTAATAAAGGGAAGTGATATTGATGAAATCTCAATGGTGGTTGTCATTTATAAATTAGTCTTGATAATAAGAGATATTATTAGAGAAGTGGATTCTCTAGTGTAAATTGGCAATAAGATTCCAGTATAGCAGTGGACAGTTGGCAGTAATTAACCATCAGAGGCAAGGAGGAAATAATTACCATAATAAGGAACAAGACCAAAGTGGCAACTAGGGAGCCCTGACATGTAGCAATCTGTTGTAATGGAAATTAGAACACGAGGTGATATAATTGGGCATCCAATGAGACTGCTGCTTGGTTTATATAATGAAATGCAGCTAGGCAGAAGGCTGACAAAAGCCCTTGCCGAGTTTCCAGATGTGAATCAGATCTCAGTCTCAATGACAATGGATTAGAAGTTGTCTCTTGAACAAATTAAAAGGTTATCTTGAAAAAGTAACCTATAATTTCACAGCAAGAATATGTAGTATCTATTTCACCAATCCTTCTTCAAAAGGATCTATGGCCATTTCAAGAGTAACTGTATTGTGGGGAAAGGGGCCATACCAAGATGATTTAGGGACTGTTGACATTTCGATACAGTATCAGAGCTGAGCTGCTCTAGGTGATGTGGAGCATCACAATAACTCCCATGTTAAAGTGGGGGCATAGAGTCACCAGATGATAAATGAAGTACTGGCCCATTTCATTTTTACATAGAGTCCAATGGGTCACCCTGTGGTTATCTTCCTAATTTCTGAGTGTATAATCAGGGCAGCTGTTCTTAATTGCTGGCAGTACCCTAAGATGAGTTCACTGAACTGTGGAATAAAAGGCATCATAATGAGGTCAAGTAGAAGCCCTTGAACTGCTACCTCACCACTCAACTGATCGAATCTCTTGAGAAGAAAATGGCAAGTAATCTGGATGTCCTGTAAGACAAATGTGTGCCAGAACATAATAGACAAACCATACAAAGATTCAGAGGCCTATCATATTGGTGAAGATTTTAGGGTTCAAAGATTTGTGGCATGTCAAGACATCCTATCCACGTTAATAGAAAATATTTTCAATGTCTTTTATATCTGCATTGATAATATTTTCCTCACTCCATCTTCTTTCTATTCTTCCTCCCCTACCTCTTTCCCCCTCCTTCCTCCTGCTTCCTTTTCTCTCTTAAGATTTGCAAAAATTTCTTCTATTTTAATTGTCTTTCCAAAGCATAAGCTTTAATGTTACTGATCCAATTAATTTTCAATGTTTTTCTTTACCTTCTTTCCTGTTATTATTTTTACCAGTCCTTTTAGTTTACTTTCTTTGGGTTTGTTTTTTTAATATTTTGTAGTGTAATGAACCAAATGTTTAATAATTTATTTTCAATATATCTTGCATTTTAAAATTTAATTTATGGCTCTATAATTTCCTTTGATTATTCCTGCAACCATATCTCATACATATGGCACTAGCTATAATTTCTACAATACTTGCAGTAGCTTTAGTGTTGAGTTTTCTTTGTAAAATAAGACAGTTTGGTTATGTTTTATATCTTTGTATTACTTTCCAAGTGGATTTGTTCTTGCAATAATTTTGTGGTTTCTAATTTTATTGCATTATGGTCATAATTCTGTCAGAAAGTATATGCTCTATAATATTTATAAGTTAATAGAAAAATGAACATAAACATTAAAAGAAAACACATAATGGGATTTTTTCCCCCTAGGTTTTTTAACTGCATAACCTAGATATTTGCAGTCAGCGTTCCCTGAGGTAACTCCAGCTATGACAATTTTGTTTCATACAAAATTCAGTGCCAGTCTCCAAACCACCATGAAGCCATTGAAGCTTGTTCTAGGAAATCCAGAGGACTTCCTCTCTTACCTGTAGTTGCTCCTTCTCCCTGGCAGGCAGATATGTCTGACTATTCCAGTTACTCCTCTCCTTCTCTTCTAACCATTTGCCATTTGGTTAACTCAGATTTTACTCCTGAAAGTCTAACCTCTTTCATAATGCATTAGCACTTTAAAACTTTGACCCATTTCATAAAATAAGTTTCATTCATTTCATTTATTTCAGACCATTTCAGTTATTTCAATTCTCTTGCAGCCATACTCTTTTTCTCTGCACACCTCAATCATGTGTTAAAAATGATATATTTAGACAGTTTTACATAGTAACTTTATTTCACTGTGATATACATTGTCTGTCTTCCTTCACTTAGGCCAAATCTCCTTAAAAGTAAGGGTGGACTCTAATTAAACTTAAAAGCTTTTGCACAGTAAAGGAAACCATAAACAAAATGAAAAGACAACCCACAGAATGGGAGAAAATATTCGCAAACGAAGCGACCGACAAGGGATTAAACTCCAAAACACACAAACAGCACATGCAGCTCAATATCAAGAAAAACAAACAACCCAAGCAAAAAATGGGCAGAAGATCTAAATAGACATTTCTACAAAGAAGACATACAGATGGCCAAGAGGCACATGAAAAGATGTTCAATGTCACTAATTATTAGAGAAATGCAAGTCAAAACTACAATGTGCTATCACTTCACATGGGTCAGAATGGCTATCATCAAAATATCTACAAACAATAAATGCTGGAGAGGGTGTGGAGAAAAAGGAACCCTCCTACACTGTCGGTGGGAATGTAAATTGGTACAGCCACTATGGAGAACATGGAGGTTCCTTAAAAAACTAAAAATAGAGCTACCATATGATCCAGCAATCCCACTCCTGGGCATATATCTGGAGAAAACCATAATTCGAAAATATACATGCACCCCAATATTCATTGCAGCACTATTTACAATAGCCAGGACATGGAAGCAACCTAAACAACCCATCAACAGAGGAATGGATAAAGAAGATGTGGTACATATATACAATGGAATATTAGTCATAAAAAAGAATGAAATAATGCCATTTGCAGTGACATGGATGGACCTAGAGATTGCATACTGAGTGAAGTAAGTCAGACACTGAAAGACAAATATCATATGATATCTATTGCTTATATGTGGAATCTAAAAAAAAATGGTACAAATGAAGTTACTTACAAAACAGAAATAGAGTCACAGATGTAGAAAACAAACTTATGGTTACCAAGGGGGAAGGCAGGGAGAGATAAATAGGGAGACTGGGATTGACATATACACACTACTATATGTAAAATAAATAACTAATAAGAACCTACTGTATAGCACAGGGAAGTCTACTCAATACTCTGTAATGACCTATATGGGAAAAGAATCTAAAAAAGAGTGTATATATGTATATGTATAACTGATTCACTTTGCTGTACAGCATAAATTAACATGACATTGTAAATCAATTATACTCCAAAAAAAATTAATTAAAAAAATTAAGGGTGAACTTCCAGTACTTGTTACTTCCCACAATGTGAAACTTGTGTAGTACTTTTCATGCTATTGCAATCTTTTCATACACATACATCTAAAATAGTGAGAAATGTTTTCCATACACCATCATCTTGATTAACTATTAGAGTTATTCCTGGTTGATATGCTTTAAAAGGCACTCTGATTGGTTAGCTGTGTTTTCATTTTAACATTTTTGATATCTTGGATATTTGAAAAGGTGAAAAATATATTGCTCACTCGAATAGACTAATTTGGTTAAGATAATTTATTAGTTTTCTGTTACTGTATAACAAATTACCACAAACTTAATAGCTTAAAAAAATGCAGAGAATCTGGATCATTCATACATTGCTGGTAGGAATGTAAAATTGTACAGGCATTCCAGATAACATTGGACAGTTTCATGTAAAACTAAATATGCAATTGTCACGTGACTAGAAATTGCACCCTTGAGCATTTATCAGAGAAATTAAAAACTACTTTAGTAAGCTGAAAAATTCCCCCTTCCTCACCACAAGATATCCAAACCCCTGGAACCTGTAAATGTTACCTTATTTCGAAAAAGAATCTTTGTGGGTTTGATTAAATTAAGGATCTTGAGACGAAGAGGAGGCAATGTGACCACAGAGCAGAGATTGGAGTGATAGTTACAAATCAAAGAATATGGACAGCCACCAGAAACTGCAAGAGGGAAGGAATATATTCTTCCCTAGAGTCTCTGGAGGGAGTCTGGACCTGGTAACACCTATATTTTAACCCAATGATACTGATTTCATATTTCTGGACTCCAGAACCATAAGAGAATAAATTTCTGCTTTCTTAAGCCATCCAGTGTGTAGTAATTTGTTATATCAGCCACAGGAACTAATCTACTTATATACATACAATACCTACATAAATATAGCAGTTTTATTTGTAAGTCAAAAACTGGAAATATCCCAGATGTCCTTCAGTGTGTAATGGTTAAACAAACTATATACATCCATACCACAGAATACTACTTAGCAATAAAAAGAAACTATTAATCCATAAACAGCTTGGATGAATCTCATGAAAAGCATATTGACAGAAAAAAAGCCAATCCCAAAAGGTCACATAGTCCATGATTGTATTTATGTACCATTCCCAAAACTGACAAAATTTCAGTGGTTGCCAAGGGTTAGGGGGAGGGGGTTGCATGAGAGTGGTATGGTTATAGAAGAGCAACCTGAGGGCTCCTCCTGGTGATGGAATACTCTGTAGCTTGAATGTGGTAGCAGACACAGAAGAACGAGTAAAACTAGGGAAATGTGAATAAGATCAATGGATTGTATTAGTGTCAATATCCTGGTTTTGATATTGTATAGTTTTGCAAGATGTTACCATTTTGGGAAACTGGGTAAAAGGGTACATGGAATCTCGCGGTATTATTTTTCACAACTGAACATAAATTTATAATTATCTCAAAATAAAAAGATAAAAAACAAAGAAACATTTTATGCTCACAGTTCAGATGTCCCAGGCTTGACTAGGTTCTTTACTCAGAGTATTACAAAACCAAAATCAAGGTAATCAGCCAGGCTGTGCTCTCTCTGGAGAATAGAGAATCTGCTTCCAACCGTATTCAGGTTTGGGGCAGATTTCAGTTCCCTGAGGTTGTAGGACTCAAATTCCCATTTTCTTCCCCAGCCATTGGCCTCTGTCCCCTCTCAGCTCCTAGAGGTTCCTCCCAGGTCATAGCTCCAGGGCCCCCTCCATCTCAGAACCAGCAATGACACATTGAATTCTTCTTGTGCTAAGAATATCTCTGGGGCTTCCCTGGTGGCGCAGTGGTTGAGAGTCCGCCTGCCGATGCAGGGGACACGGGTTCGTGCCCTGGTCCAGGAAGATCCCACATGCCACGGAGCGGCTAGGCCCATGAGCCATGGCCACTGAGCCTGAGCGTCAGGAGCCTGTGCTCCGCAATGGGAGAGGCCGCAACAGTGAGAGACCCCTGTACCACAAAAAAAAAAAAAAAGAATATCTCTGACCTCTGCTACCAGATGAAGAAAGCACTTTAATTTTGAAGAGCCTGACTGTTTGCATTAGGCCTACCTGAATAATCTTGAAATAAATGATCATCACTAACCTTAATTACATCTTCAAAATTCCTTTTTCCACATAAGATAACATAATACTGGGACTGATCTTGTCATAATGACAGATCCGTGCATAACAGCAAGAAACTTGGTTGGGGGTGCATCTTAGAATTTGGCCTACCACAGGTCCAAACCCTGGTTTTACCTAACTCGTTATTTCACTTGTTGACAATTTTATACCAGCATATTTAAGTATAAATATGTAAAACACTACAAATAGATTAGTATCTTCTGATCTATTTATCACAAATTCTTTTGAAAATAGTGCCTCATATATACTTCAAAATATATTAAAATATCTCAGAGTTGATATTTAAATTTGGAAGAGTACAAAAAAGAAATAAGAACTAGATAATAAATGACAAATCATAATAATGGGCTTCATGGTGATAGTATAAGATAGGACTTGAGAGACCACAGTGTGTACGTTCGCTACCTCTACATAAACTTCTGCGTGGAACTGACTTGGAAAGAAAAGCTAAGCTTGTCTGTTTGTTTTTAATGGAAATTATTACCGTTCAAACCCACATCAAAAATGTGGTTATAAACTTTCTTTTCCTCCAAATGCTCTATTAGGTACCTTAGTTAGTTTATTTTATGTTATATTAAGCACAAAAAGTTAAATTTACATATTAATAGTCTTGCCTCAAAGATCTCAAAGGTTAAAGAGTAATCACATTTGTACTAAAGAAGTTCTTAAGTATATAACTCAGAAAAGAAAAAAAAAAGGAGGGGTATTTGTTTGCAGTTCATCAAGCTCTAATGGTCCCATATATCAAACACAAAAGTTCTGCGTTGCTCAACCAATCTTCCTGAGGCAGAAAATGGCACAACCAGTGGGGAAAGAAAAGAGAATTCCTTTAAGCGTGTAAATGATACAGACATTATTTTTCCATTATTAAGATGGAAACGTCTTCTCAGAATCATTGAACAAATGGAAAATAAAAATAAAAAACAGCTGTTCTTGGAAAAAGCAAAATTTCTAATTCACTTTGAATCAGTTATTGTGTAGCACTTGGGAAAAGGCTCTGAAAATGTTACTTACATTACACTCAAACAGAAAAACAACTTATATTAAGAAAGCAGGGAGAGCCTTGGGGGCAAATTCACCTGAGATTCATGGTGCATTACACAAACACAACTAATGAGACAAGAAAAATTTTTGCTATAAAATATGGGGGAAAATGTCTTTGCTACTTAGCCAGATATTAAAAAACTATATCTCATAACTTTGAGACATTGCCAGTTGGATGGGCTGTTCTAGAAATGGAAACTATAAGAACTGTGTTTCTAGATCTCTGCCAGGCGGCAAAGTCCATCTAAAAAAACAATAGGAAATCAGATGAACAAAATCATACATATTAGTTAATGTATTATTAATGAAATTATCATTAAAATATAGTTTTAAAAGAATTTTTTTTAAATCCTGTGGATATTTTCTGAATTTAACACCTTACTACTATCCCTTCTATTATAAAGAACCTGTGACTTTTTATTTCCTCTCAGTCTTCTAAAATACAATTGCCCAAATATTAACAATTTTACCACACTGGAGGCGATATTTGAATACAGATCTCCCTAGTTTCAGGGTTTACAGCTATACTTTTGATATTCTACTTTTCTCTTCCCCTCTTTTGTCCTTCTCTCAATCTCCCCTTATTCTCTCTCCCATCCTCCTACCATTCCCCATACCATATCTGCAGTACTCCTCCAACCCACATATCAAAATGTGCTTACTGTGTGTTTCATTTCGCCAGGAGACTATTGGGGAATTGATGTGCTCACTTAATCCATTAATTTATTTTAAGCCAAAATATTGCTATAGTGGAACAAGTCATTAGGAAAATCAAGGCAAAAAGCCAGAACAAATAGCAAAAGTACTTTTGGATTCTTGCTGTGGGGTAAAGAACTAAAATATATGGGTGAAGGATGTTACTCAAAGGTGAAGATGAAATGTGCTGCTTAATTTTCCTGTGCTAAAGTCACACCTATCTCCAGTCAAAAAGATAAAGATCTATAGATAGAAAAGGTAGCAAAAGATATTACTGATCCCTTAGCAATATTTTTAGCAATATTCTTAGCAATATTTTTTGGAAATATCCTCTCATGCAACGGAATAATAGCAAAAATAAACAACTAGGACAACATCAAACTAAACACCTTTTTCACAGAGAAGGAAAATATCAACAACAAAAAAAAGTCCACTTACTGATAAGGGGTTAATATCCAACTCAATATCATTCAGTGCATTATTTACATAGCCAATATACTGAAGAAACCTAAGTGCCCATCAACAGATGAGTGAATAAAGAAGATGTAGAATACACACACAGGCACACACACACAAAATGGAATATTACTCAGCCATAAAAAAGAATGAAATCTTGCTATTTGTGATAACATGAATGGACCAAGAAGGTCTTATGCTGAGTGGAATAAGACAAATACTGTATTATTTCATTGACATGTGGAATCTGAAAAACAAAACAAATGAACAAACATAATCAAACAGAAACACAGCTACAGATGCAGAGAACAAACAGTTCATTGCCAAAGGGGAAAAGGGGAGGTAGAGTGGGGAAAGGAAAGAAGTAGGTGAGTGAGATTAAGATGTACAAACTTCCAGTTTAAAATAAATAAGTCATGGATATGAAACGCACAGTCTGGGCAATATAGCCCACAACTATGTAAAATCTTAGTATGGTGACAGATGGTAACTAGACTTATCCTGGTGACCATTTTGAAATGTATAGAAATACTGAAACACTAAGTTTTGTAACAGGAACTAACATATTGCTGTAAGTCAATTATACTTCAAAAACAAACAAGCTCACAGAAAAAGAGATCAGATTTGTGGTTACCATAGGTGGGGGGGGGTGGGGGGGGAAATTGGATGAAGGCAGTCAAAAGGTACAAACCTCCAGTTATAAGAGTTATAAGATAAATAAGTATTGAGGATGTAATGTACAACAGGATAAAAATAATTAACACTGCTGTATGTTAAATATGAAAGTTGTTTTAAAAAAAAAGCAAATCTTAACAGTTCTCACAAGGGAGAAGATTTGTTTTCTATTTCTTTAATTTTGTATCTGTACAAGATGATGGATGTTTACTAAACGTACTGTGGTAATCACTTCATGATGTACATAAGTCAAATCATTATGCTGTACTCTTTAAACTTATATACTGCTGTATGTCAATTACACCTCAATAAAACTGGACAAAAAGATAAAGACTACTAAAGATTAAAAAACTCATTGAGCTATCCATTTAAAATAGGTGCATTTTATTTCATGTAAATTAGATAGTAATAAAGCTGCTTTAAAAACACACACACTACCAATGGGGAAAAAATATTGAGGAGAGTTATGATTCTTGAAATACTAATTTTTTTATACCCTATTCCCATAAACATGTTATTTTAAAGTACTGGGATACTGGTTTTTTTGCTGGTAATAATGTAAATATTTTTTAAATAACTGATTTGTTTCTACCTTGAAATGTCCAAAATGATTTATTATGTGTATTAAATTTTGCAAATTAAACAAATTTAAAATTCACACCTGGTTATAGTTCTTCCAACTTTTTTGCACTGTTATTTTATTATTAATACCGTGGGCTACTAATGTGGCTAAGCATCTCTTCCTAGGTTTAAGTTTTGTTTCTAAGTAAAATTTCCTAAGCTTAGGACTTTTCACATATATAAAACCAAAATACACTTACAATTAGATGCAAACCCATAAAATCCACGTTAAGTCCATTAATTTACTGTGATGGATGATGGTTTTTTGTCAAAATCACTGCTATTGTGGGTCATAATAGAAACATTAAGCCTCAGGATGGATTTATAGTTAGTTTTTCCTATTCTTTCTCTTCAATATTTCTAATATAAAGAAGTATATGGCCATAAGAATGTTAGGCAAATAGTATTAAATTATCTAAAGGCTTAGTTTGCTAGTCTCCTATAATCAGACATTACACTTAATGAAAACCTTCTCAAAGAGCCATCTTCAATATGAATTTTAATGGTGTTTCATTTAATAAGCCTGCAAACGCTTTTTATTTTCTTGGAGATTTATTCCTTATTGTACCACTCAGGAATTCTGTCTTCAAGTGATACATAATCATCAAGGTAAAAAAAATCTTCACCTACCATCCTATTGGTTTACTTAAACCAATTAACTGTTGAAAGTTGATAGGGACAGAGAACCAAGTCAAACATAGGCTTGCATGGTAAATGCGGAACCAAAAGCTACAGCATAGGTTGCTGTTTGCCTTGGGATGTCACAATCTTCTCATAATTTCTCTCCATTTATACCACTAAAAATTCTACGCAATACTATTGCTTCACCTTCTTGTGGAATAAATATATTGTAAACACAAATGCATGCATGAGTCAACCATAACAACTGGAACATGAGTTTTAAAAAATATTATAAACACAATTATTCTTAAAATCATTCATGCTGCTTTGTGATTCAGTAGTTCTTCCTTGACCCTACATTCTCTATTTTCTGCTTCTATGGGTTTGACTCTTTTAGATACCATATAACTGGAATCATGTAGTATTTGCCTTTCTGCGACTGGCTTATTTACCTTAGCATAGTGTTCTCAAGGTTCATATACATGGTCAACAGGTATATGAAAAGATGTTTAACATCACTAATCACTAGGCAAATACAAATCAAAACCACAATGAGATATTATCTCATGCCTCTCAGAATAGCAATTACTTTAAAATTAACAATTACTGGCAGGGATGTGAAGAAATTGGAAACCTTTGTGCACTGTTAGTGGAAATGTAAAATGGTACATCTGCTACGGAAATCAGTATATAGGTTCCTTTAAAAGTTAAGAATAGAGGCTACCATATGATCCAGCAGTCCCACTTCTAGATATTTATCCAAAAGAACTGAGATGAGAATCCTGAAGGAACATCTGTACTCCCACGTTGATTGCACATTATTCTCAATAGCCAAGATGTGGAAGCAACATAAATGTCCATTAATATATGAATGTTAAAGAAAATTTGGTATATGCATACAATGGAACATTATTCAGCCTTAATAAAGAGGAAGCCCCACCTCACCTTTTCCAAATATCTTTATTGAGCTATAACTGATGTACAAAAAGTGTACATATCTAAAATGTACAATTTGGTGAGGTTCACATTATGTATACAGCCTTGAAACCATTATCCCCACCAAAATAATAAATATATTCACCCCCCGCTAAAAGTTTTCTCAAGCACCTCTAAATAAAATAAAATCTATTAGTAACTGCCATCTGCTCTAGCTGTCAGGAACCCTTTTGTATTTATCACAGAAGAAGAATAAACAAACATGCAAACATTTTTAAATAGAGATGGTAGTTTTCTCCATTCACTGAGGACAAGCTTTTTAAAATAAATGTGACAACATCCCCCTCTTTTACTGGTACAATGTGACTTTTTTCAGAATTTGAGCTAAACTACTGATGGTGTGCTCTGAATTAGTGATTCTCAAACTTTAGAGTACTTTGGAATCATATGGAAGGTTTGTTAAAATCCAGGTGCTGGCATCCACCCTCAGAGTTTCTGAGTAGGTCTTGGGGAGGGCTAAGTAAATTTCATTTTTAACAAGTTCCCAAATAATGCTGTTGACTTTGACATGGTTCTCTTATTTGTGGGTTGGTTCCTCATTTAGAACCTCAGCTGATATTGATGTCACTGAGGCCAGAATGTCTCTTAAAAGTAAGCCCTACATGTTTTGCTGGAATAGGGAAGGGAAGTTACCTGGCTACCGGAGCTGGTGATTTCTGAAGACTAGGGATCTAACATCCTTCAAATTTGCATAGTGCTTTGAATTCCTAAGTTTCTATTTTTCTTCATAAACAAGCTAGCTTCTTCCTGTTTTTCCCTAATTCAGGCATTTAGTTTTTGGTGTTCTCTAGCCTGGTAAGCCTGCTACTACTGCTCTTTATTTTCCATCTTTGAGTTGCCAGCTCCTTCTCTCTCTTCTATTATTGTCTCCTTTCCTGTTTTCTTTTTCATTGTGATCTTAAACCTTTTTTAATAACTTTAATTTCATTTTAGCGTTTTGTGACATGGAAATAGGAATCCATTTTTTTCTAGCAAGAAATTCTTTCCCAAGTAGTCTTAACAATACATTATCCCTATTTTGGTTGCTTTTATCAAACCTGGAAGACGTTTCAGAAACAGAATTTAAGATATTTTATAAATAGAGAATTAAATTCAGTGATGTGTCCCAAAGACTCACTAGTGTCTTACATTAAAAATGTTACTTTACCCCTCCCCAAATTAATTATACTTTAAAATGCTTTTCACTAAATAAAAACTAAAAAGATAAAGGGGGCGCATTAAAATATGGAGTTCATTTTGTTACTATGTGAGGTCATATTTCTTTCTAGTTCACGAAATCATTACAAATCAAAGTTCAGAGATATTTATCCATGGTCTTTGACATGTCATTGTCTTTCTCTGTAGTCAAATTTCTCTCTTTCTCTAGGCTCTGGGCATAAAGCCTGAATGGGTCCCTGTCTTTACAGAAACTATAGTAAACTGAAGGTGACACACATATGCAGGCACTTCCATGTAGAGTGATGTAGGATTTGGTAGAAAAATACTGCCTCTTATGAAAGCACTAAAAGGTACTCATCCAGACACTGAGGATTCAGGAGGAACACAATCAACAAAGCAACTTCTAAACTGAGATCCAAGATTTTCTACCCAGAGATTTGTTTTTTATTTCCCCAACCTTTCTGCCACATTTGTTTTCTCTATTTCTGCTGCATTCAGGTCAGCTGAAGTTCCAAATTTTAATTAGCCAACTCAGACTTGACTCTATCAGGAATACAAAATCTTAGCATCTAATGGAATTTTCTTTGCACCCAGAGTTTCTAAATTCCAGCATCTTATGGAGTAAATTTCTACACAGTTGTGCAAGTTGTGTCCTGTCTTTGGGCACTGAACACACAATGTGGAGATTCTGATGGGCCCTACTGCTAACAGTGGGATTTTGGCAGTTTATTTGAATTCTCTAAAGTATTTTTCCTCTGTAAAACAGTGATAATAATTTTATCCATTTCACAGAATTATTGTAAAGATCAAGTGAAATGTTGGCTGTAAATCGATAAGCACTCTACCTAAGTACTTACTGTGCAATACATTTGGCATTAGCATTGTATCAATTATACAAGAACAAAAACAGTTCATGTTTTTTCACATTATGCTATTTGTATTACAAGGAATCCCATGGCTATTGGCATAAATATGTGGGTACAACCCAACGAGGTGAAGGGAATAAACTCAGTTTGTATAATTCATATACATATGAATAACCTAAGATTAATGATCCCACTTGTGTGTCATAATCTCTATTGAATTACCAGGGTAAAAATAGTACTTTATAATGATTTTTAAATCTATACTTTGTCAATTTGAGTTACCGATTACCTACCATTATCTAATCATACTGCTAGAAATCGCATTCTTTTTTATTTAGTTATTGACTATTTGAATTTTTATTCTTCTACCACCATTATATTGCCTTTTTGTGGTCACCGGGGCTGGGGTTTAGTTTTATAGATAAATTTATAGATAAATAGAATGCTTTATCATATTGCCCTGTCCAGAAAGATGAAACACAAAAGGACATCAAAACAAAATATCTAACCATTTGTATTAGCACGGGGGGGACATAATTTACATTAACAATTCTTCTCTACTTTGCTCATCCCCTTGTTTTACCAAAAACATTGAATAAAATACTCAATTGTGCAGAAGAGAATACAAGTGTGTGTCTATATGTGTGTATGTGAACATGCATTCATGTGTGGCATTTACTTCCCCTGAAACAGCAAAATGAAAACAAAGCATGTTTTAAATTACAAATTTTAAAACTAGATGATTAACACATTTACTATGATCTCTCTCCAGAGCAAAGTGTATGCAATTTACAAAGTGTATGTATTTACAAAGTGTATGCAATTTACAAAGTGTATGCAATTATTCCAAAATGAATCAAGAAACGAGGTGAGAATATTTTCATCCCTGGGGGGAAAAAATGCATCTATATTAAAGTCCATGAAAACTAGTTAAACTATTTACTAATGTAATTATGTGCTTCCCAATATTTGAAACTGATACCACATGTTAAAATATATATAGTTTACAAAGGATCCTTGATGAGTCTATCTATATTTTAATGCATACCAATATAAAAAGACAGCATGAAAAACATACGCAAATACAAAGGTCTATCTAGATACCTACTGAACGTCCTCTATTTGTCAGTCAATTTAGATGCTTGAAATACAGAGATAAAATTTTGTTTTAAAAAAGGCTTGCACTTAAGAAATTCACATTCTTGATAGCTACATATATTTTATGCATTGTTCAACAAAATATGTGGGCAGATTTTAATAAAATTTATTTAAATGAACATACATTTATATATTTTACACACATTTATATATATAAATTAGAATACATTAACCAATAATAATAAATTTTTTTAATTAAAATAAAAACAGTGTCAGGAGGCACTGCAGAGCTTGGAATGGAGCAGCAAAGATATATCAGAAAGGTGCTACTCAGGTTTATGGGATTTTAAAGACTAATAAAAGTCAGTTCTATATTAGAATCTAGGGCTTCCCTGGTGGCGCAGTGGTTGGGAATCCGCCTGCCAATGCAGGGGACGCGGGTCCGTGCCCCGGTCCGGGAAGATCCCACATGCCGCAGAGCGGCTGGGCCCGTGAGCCATGGCCGCTGAGCCTGCGTGTCCGGAGCCTGTGCTCGGCAATGGGAGAGGCCACAACAGTGAGAGGCCCGTGTTAAAAAAACAAAACAAAACAAAAAAAAACACCGAAGAGTCTGTTTCTAAATTAGAATCTGAAAGCTTAAGTGGCAAAGTCAAAGAGAAACTCCAATTGGTTCCAGAATTTTAATTATTCTTGATTATCCATATTATTTTGCATATAATCACATTCTAGCTCTAAGCCTGCCTTAGATGTAGATTCCTCGGTTACCAGAAAGCCAATAAGGAAGGTAGTAAGCTGAAAAGAGCAAAGGGAATGCACACATGTGCACGGGCACACACATGGACAAAGTATTTTGAAATTCAAACAACACAGAAGAAAACCATCTATCTCTAGCCCAATCAAAATTTGCTACTAAGTAATGGGAGGGCAATGCTTCTAACAACACCCTTGATCTTGTCAGTGCCTTCTTCATTTGAATAGATTTTAATTGGTATTTTTTAAATAAAACACCTTGCCAGAGATTCAAGTCTGAACTGATGGTCAAGATAAGGATACCTAGTCCTGAATCTGCCTTCACCTGGCCACATGATTTTGGATGACCTGATTCACCTTCTTCATCTCCACAGGATGAAGTTTCGTCAAGTTAAAATGAGAGAAAGTGGTTCAGTGACCTCTAAAAGAAAGCACTTTAGGGTCTACCAACTTACAAGTCCATTATTCTTAATTTTTCTGCCACTCTGACAGAGCTTCCCCGTTGTAAATTCAGAATGACACATAGAGAATGCCAGGAGAAACATACTAGAACACCCTAGCAGATCTGAAGTAGAACTCCCAGCCATATGGTACAAAGTTGTTTGCTAAAAAGTTTGCCCTCTAGCAACACAATCTCAAATAGATTGATCAGAGCCTCTCATTTTCACCCTCTTGCAAAAGCATTTCTGTTCTCTGTACTTAAAAGAAACTGTCCCTATTAAATTGTTTCAATGCTCAGGCAATAAACCAATTCTTGGTATTTCAATTAAGGCTATCATCATTAGTCCTCTCCTTTTTTTTTTATGTCATCTGCACAAAGGAACACTGTAAATGACCTAACAATGCAGAGTTCATGAGCAAATGGGGATATTCTCAAAAATAAAAACACGAGATGCAGTATATCATTGCACTGCCTCTACAAGTTGCTCTTCATCCATTAGAAGACCTATTGTTTCCTTCTCTTCCTAAAAGAATAGACAGAGAAACAAAAAGAAACCGTCTATTAAGTTTGGATCCAGCCTTTAACGTGTTTTTCCCCTGAAGCTTTCACACTGTGCGCTGCCCATTAGGCCACTAGTGAGTTACCTCTCTTACAGACACACCACAAAGATTCAATTGTTTGATTTTTAATGTGACTTTTTTATCTTCCCACATGAAGGCTGGCCTTGTTTCTGGAGGTGCCATATCTGTAAGCCTTGTTAAGAGGAATATTACTGGGGGGAAAGGAAGGTATCTGCACTTGGGACATTTCATACTAATTTACGGCTGAGAATTCCCTGAAATACTTGAAACACTTCACCTTTATCCCTTTTGAGAAAGGATGGGTCACAAACTTAACAAAAAATGTTTTTCGTACATAAATTATTACCCAAATCACCAAAAGTATTAACACTAAGTATTAGTAGTTATAAACAATAAAATGGAAAAGTTACTCCCTGAAAGAAATCGGTCCTGTCTCTAGATTCTGAGTTATGACTTATGAAGAGATTTCCCATAGATAAAATACTTAACAAGCCTCATTATAAAATGGGGGTGACAACTGATTATCAGGCTAAAATAAAAGGATAAGATAAACTTTTAAGGTTTTCGTTCGTTTTAGGACACAGGATATTCGATGAAGATTGCATATCAAGACATCCAATGTTTCCCTGCTTTGTCAAAGATTTAGGTAACATTAAGTTGATATTATGATATCAATTGTAAAAAAGAAAAGAGTGCTAAATACTCTTTCTCTTAGCAGTGATATTTTGACTATTCCTTGAATTGAACATTTAATTACAGTTATTCTTTCACATACTCAATAAATATTCATTCAGTACCTATTTCTACATTCTCATGGCAGCTGGGCTGCCCCTTTTCTCATTTTGTTTCTTTGCTTCTTAAAACCCATACCATTAGGTTATATTTTAAGTGTTCTCATTGATCTCCACCTTACAGTCTTGGTTTCTCAATTAGATTTGAGTTCTTCTATAAGGGTAAGTTCTGCATCTTTTATATCTGTTGAATTATTCTTATCACTGCCTATATGGCATAGACCCTCAGATGCTTCTAATTAACCTATCTCCTATTTTTCCCTATGAAAACAGGCTATTTTTTGTTGAGCTAAAAGACTATATTTTCAAGTATCACTCACTGTTAGGTGTAATGATGTTATTACGTACCAGGCTATAAGATGTATAGGAAAGTATGTGTTACTACCAGGAGGTGTCCTTAAAAATAAGGAGAAGCATCAACAGATTTCTTCTTTTGTTAATGGCAGCTCTGTTTATATAATTTTAATATCCTATCAATAACCAGTATAAATTCTAGGTATGCATTCAATTCTTGATATTCCTGGTACTAATGTTCTATAAAGTCACTATGAACACTGAATTAATAAATACTAAACCAATGCTCCTAGGGGAGATATGTAAATATATGCAAACATATCTAACAATCTTGAATCCTAAAATCAATTCATCCTGAAAGATCCCATTTCCTTCATTTTACAAAAGAGAGTAAGATTCAGAGTGTTAAGTGACTTGCCTGAGATAGCCCAACTAACAGGTAGGTGTCAGAGTTGGGATTCAAGCCTCATCCCACTTGCCCCAGAGTTAAAAGGGATAGCCACTGGGGTGGGAAAAAAAAAAAAAAAGTTGCCCTGGAGAGTATCTGCATTTATCTGCAGACAGCAGCAGTCTTATTCATCTAGAGTTAGAGGTCAGAATACTGGGCTACCAGACAGCTGGAAAATGAATAGGAACACCCACAGTACAGGCAACCATAGTGGGTAAGCCTCAGTATTTGCATAGAAATTTCCCTCAAATTCTTTGGCAGAATTCTTAACTGAGTAATGCAAGAGTGTGATTAAATACGTAAGAAATAAACTGAAAGGTTGAAAAATCTAAACAGAGATTTCAGAAACTCCTGAGTAAGATAAAACTGGGAAAAAAATTTTTTTTCCAGCAGACTCATACCACCAATAATATGAAATGAAGATCTACAAGTAAAAGGGAAATAATATCAGATGGAAATTCATATCTTGAAGAAATGATGAAACGGTAGATAGTTAAATATAAGTGACTGTTTTGCTTTCTTAAATACTATAAAAAGATCATTTGTTTAAAGCAAAAGTTTTAATAATGTGTTATCATGCCTATCACATTTAAGTAAAATGCATGACAACAATAGCAAGGGAATGTATGAAACAATAGCAAGGGAAAGGAGGTTAAATGGATTTATAGGACAAACAAAACAAATAGCAAGATGGTAGACTTAAACCAAACATATCAATAATTATATTACATTTTATATAGTAAAAACTACAACTAAAAGGCAGATATCGACAGACTGAATTAAAAAAATAAGACTGAACTAGGTCAATATGTTGTTTACAAGTAAAAAAAAACCACCTTGAATATAAAACCAGACAGGTGAAATAATGGAATACTTTACAAAGAATGGAAACTAAAAGATTTAGAAAAGACATTCCATGGAAACACTAATAGAAGGAAAGCTGGCCTGTGTTAATATCAATATTTCACAAAAAAGAACATTACAAGATATAAAAAGGTTATTTCAAAGTGAAATCAAACAGCAAATTATCAATAAGATGTGACAATCCTTGTTGTGTACACAGCTAATAGCACAGTAAAAATTAATAGGAATGAAGGAAGAAATGAACAAATCCACAATTATACTTAGCGAATTTAATGATCCATTCTTGGGAGTTGATGAAACAATTAGACAAAAATAAGTACAAGAGAATATTTTAATAACACCATCAAACAAATTGACCTAGTTGATATTTCTAGAACACTATACCAGTAATTGTTGAACGCACATTTTTTTCAAGTGGAACCATGTGCAAAATAATTTATAGTCCAAGGCATAAAGAAAGTTTCAACAAATTTCAAAGAATTTTAAAAATACAGTCTTATCCCTGAGCACTTGGAGTTAAGTTACGAATCAAAATGAAAAGATATCCAAAACAAAGAAACACATATTTGGCAATTGAGCAGCGCTTGCAAATACCATGAGTCAAAGGAAAATAAGAGAAAAAAAGTGTGGAACTACTTCGAAGTGAAAGAAAATTAAAGATAAAACACAACATATCAAAATGTATGGGATATAGCTGATGCAATCTGTAGAGAAATTTATTGCATTAAGTACTTATAACAGAAAAGAAAGAAAAATTCAATAATAATCTAAGATTTCTCACTATGTGCCTAGTTAAAGAAGAGCAAATCAAACCAAGGAAGGCAGCACATAGCAAATAATGAAGAGAATAAATCAATGAAGTACAACACAAACCTAGAAAAAATAAACAAACAGGTTCTGTAGAAATACTAATAAAAAGGTTCCGTAGAAATACTAATAAAATTGATAAACTCCTAAAAGTAGTAGCCATGAAAAGTAAAAAGAGAAAAACATAAAATAATATCAAAAATGAAAAATCACTATGTATCCTTAAAACACTAAAGGGATAAAGGGATTACTATGAACATGTTTAAACCAGCAAATTAAACATTTTAGATAAAACTGACAAAGTTCTTGAAAAACAACGTACCAAAAATGACAAAAGATGAAATAGAAAATATGCATATCTTTGTATCTGTTAATACAAGGTAAGAGCAGGCACTTAAAAAAAGAGATATTTAAACAAACAATTGGAACATAAAAGTAAGCTCAATAATATCAATCATCAAGGAAATGTGAATTAAAACCACGAGATGTCACTATAAACCACTAGGGTAGCTAGAATTAGAAAGACAAACCACGTTTCCGTGATGTGAAGCTCCCAGAAATCTCCTGCATTGTAGGTGAAAGTATAAAATGGTATGACTTCCTTGGAAATGATTCCTCCGTTTTTTTATGAAGTTACATTTTTATGAAGTCCCTTACTATATAAAACATTCATTATATTCGTAGGCATTTACACAAGAGAAATAAAAATATGCGCCCACATAAGAACTTCTACAAGAATGTGTATAGAAATTTTAATTGTAATAGTTCCAATTTGGAAGGAACTCAAATTTTCATGCACAGGTGAATCAACAAATTATATTCATGCAATGGAATGATATTTATAAATTTAAAAGAATAATTTATACTGATATATACAACTACATGAACGAGGAGTATACACTGACATATACTGATTTCATTACTGTGAAATTCTAGATTAGGCAGAGGTAATCTAAGTAATAGAAAGCAGATCAGTGGTTACCTGAGGCAGTGGCTGTGGGAAAGTGACTGCAAAAGAAACGTGAGGAAATATTTTGAGATGATGAAAATATTCTCTATCCTAATTTTGGTGGTGGTTTTACAAGTCTGTTTATATTTGTCAAAACTCATTAAACTGCATACTTATAATCATTTATTTTATGAAAATTTTGTCTCGATAAAGTTGAATAAAAACATTTGAGTATACACAAATAATACTTTAAATGCAACTTTATAAAACATAGGCAATGAGGACGAACTGTGGTATTTTACTCTGGTTTCCCCCCGCCGCCCCACTGAAGCACTGGAAAGATAAAAAGTCTTCCTAACTAAAGATGGAGACTAGAAACCTGAAGACTACATAGTCTAAATAAGAAAATCAGATGAATAACTCCCTGTGAGTCATTAAGAAACTAATTTAAATCTCTACAACCCTGGGTTTGCTGAGTGACTACTAGACTCACCATGTAGTAAGCACTTATTTTAAATATTAAGCAGAACTTCATAGCAAGCTAAGAGAGTTAAATAATATAAATAATAAATAAATGATAAATAAATGTCTTAGATCAATGTAATCCCCATAAGGCATTCTTTAAAACTAAAATAACAGGCACACACATACACAAAACTCAAGCTGTACTGAAACTCCAGTTTTCAAATAAATCAGCATCTGTCAAGCACTTTCATCTTTAGAGTCGTAACAAAATCCTGGTATGACAACCCATAACATGCTTTGCTCAATGATTTTCTATATTTAGTTATTCCAAATTATAAAACATGTATGAGTGATTAAAACTCACAGTGAGAAAAGTAGTTACTAGCCTGACAATAAACAAATTACAATCAGTTGAAAATTTATAATAACAATGTAACATTCTCTTAATGAAGAATGTATATAAGATTGCAGTTGAACCTTTCCAATGGTTTTCAAAGAGATGTCTCAAAAGTTCATTAGCAACATCGAAGTTTCAAGACGAAATAGCTCTATGAAGAAAAAGTACTGCAAGAAGGAAAAAAAGCTAGGAAAAAGGAAGACAGGGAGATGGCTATGGAGACCAAGAGGGAGAGGAAAGGGGGAGGGAGAATTGGGAAGGAAGAAGAGGAGAAGAAAGGGGAAAGAGAGGGAGAGAAAAAAGAGCAGAGCAGAGGAAATAGAACACAGTGGAAGAGAACACTGCTATTATAGTGTTACACTTTTAAGGAAGTGCGGTGTTTATCACTTCTTAGGTAAATCTTAACTGAAGCCCTCAAAAAAACCAAACAACCCACCAAAAACAAAACCTTGTTTCAGTTTCCAAAGATTGTCCTCCACTGAGCTAGTTGCCTTCAAGAGATATACAAATATTCAGGGTATTTTTAATTACTTCTACTGTAAAGATCAGAGTCATTGATTTCAATAGGATAAGAACATTTACTACAGGCAATGGAAAAATCATATTTCCCCAGAAAAATCAAAGTAACATATGTAACTATTAATAAAGAATACATTAAATATTAAGATTATTAAGCATGCAATTATAATTTTGTAAGTTCTTTCATAGTAATTATAAATACTACTGGTCATCAATCTTGTTTTAGTTTTGAAGAAACCAGTGAAAGGCTAAGGGTGGTGGCTATGTATAATTTGTCAGATTAAACTGTGAAATAATTTCTCTATGGCATTTTTACAAAGCACATTTTTTGATACAATATAGATTTTTTTCAGGATATTGTGTGACTAAAATGCAAAACTGTACATAATCTCCAATAAAAATATGTAAGAGTGAAAGATGGCAACTTAATGTATTTCCATTGCTTTGGGAAAACATTCTGCATTTGTATGCTTGTTTTCCTTCAGTCTTCGAGAGGTCTAATTTGTATTCCAGATAAATCAGTTCAAGCTTAACTAACTACTGATGTTCAGACATTGCGCTACCATATACAGATAATATAAAGATGAAGGGAAGACAAATGCCTCTGTTCTCTTGACAGTGCCTGCCATTATCTGAACCCAGTATGAGAGAGAATCAGAAGGGGATCCATAACTGCAGCCTGTGAAGTACAACTTCATGAGCACAGGGCAGGTGAAGAAGAGTGAAACCTTTCCAGCGCAACGTACAAAGTCCAGCAACCTACCTTCCTATGACACTCACTATGAAAGTCTCCTGGAACCTTGAGCTTTGAAGATGAGTAAATGTGGGGCAGACAAGAAATGTGTGTATATTGAGGAAGAGAGGAAACAGAGAGCCAGAAAATTCCAGATGAGGGACCAACTCCAGTTCAAGGTTCTTGTGGTTAGCAATTACTTGTTAACCTATGTAACTCTTTTCTATTTTCCCTTAAAAGCACTCAGAGAAAATGCCAAGCCTTTTCTCTAGAATTAGCCAGGTCCCTTTTACAGTAACTAGATTTGATAGACTGCTTGAAAACTTGTATTGTACCAAAAGGAGGCACTTGTTCTAGTCCCCTAACATTATGTAATTAACAGCTTTGCTCAGCTGTAACAAATTACCCAAAACTTGGTGGCTTTAAAACAACACGCATTTCTTATCTTACAGTTTTCAAGATTAGAAGTTGGAAATGGGTTCACTTAGCTAAAATCAAGATGTTAGTAGGGCTGTGTTCCTTCTAGAAGTTCTAGTGGGAATCCACTTCCTTGATTTTTCCCATATTCTAGGGGACCCCTTTCCATCTTCAAAGCCAACAATAGCTGGTAGACATTTTTTGTCATTATCACATTGTCATTAACTATGCTCTCTCTTCTACCTTTAAGAACCCTTATGATTATATTGGACACATCCAGATAATACAGAATAATTTTTTGATCTCAAAGTCAACTGATTAACAACCTTAATTCCCCCTTGCCACGTACCATAACATATTTACAGGTTCTAGAGACTAGGCTGTGAACATCTTTGGAGGAGGGGGCATATTCTGCCTACCATACCCACTTTAGTTTTAAAAACCTGAATCACTCTGAGTGATACGGAAAGACAAGGCCTCAGATCCTTGGCAAGTGTCATGTAGCCGCAGTTGGAGATGAGGCACAAGACATACAGAACTATTTTAGTAAGTTTCTCCTTTGTAGGCAAAAATATAAAAACAGAAAGCAGATTGGTGATTGTCTAGTGCTGAGGGTGAGAATAGGGGTTAACTGTAAAAGGGCATGAGAGTATTTTGGGGGGTGATGGGAACGTTCTAAAATGGGATTGTGGTGATGGCTGCATATCTCCATAAATTTAATAAAAACCACTGAATTATAAATTTTATAGTAAATAGTATCCCCATAAGAGTATTAAAAATTTGACTTTGCCTTCTTACACATATATTTTATTAAAATTATAAGACTACCACTTGTGAAAATATTTGAGTATTTGAATGTCATGAGACTGAGGCACTCTTTTTGAAATTTTTTAAATGTGTCCATTTCTTCCATTTTTGCTTAAAATACTCTATCTTCCCTCAGACTTAAATGTAAATGAGACAAGCAGTTAGACACTGACATTCAAAGAATTTTTATGCATGTTTTCAATGCTTTTAGGAAATTCTTACAGGTCTCCTCAATGGCAGAATACAGGTCTTGAGAAAACCATCTGAAACTGTAGCTCTTTGGGAAAAGCCCCAGGATATCACCTTGCTATCGTCCTTCAAGAGTACTTACTGAGTGTTCCATTTTGCAAGGAATCATATGAGCCCCTGTATATGCAGACTTTTGCTGATGTTGACCCTTTCTCTTCACATAGGTGACTGGGTCTTGCCAAAGTCAACAGGGCTAGCAGAGTGGACTGGAAGTCCTTGATGACTAAGTTCTCTAACCATGAACAGAAATGGTACCAACTATATTTCTCTTGTCCCTTTCCTATACGTCCCATTTTATATTCACAGATAAACTGTACCCAAGATATTCCTAGACAGTGGAGTTTTGAGAAGGCATGACCTGCACTAGAGGCATAAACCCACCCACAACCCTCCCACACACAGCATTCTAATTATGGCAATGAGCTGCAATAAAGATCAGATCAGAAGCCTTCACAAAGGTTGTTCTATATGCCTGGAATATATGCTCCATCCTCTCTTGTTGTATATTTCTAATATTTGCCTAAAAGTCACTTATTTAGAAAGTTCTTCATCTATTAT
The DNA here is from genome assembly GCF_949987515.2 of Delphinus delphis. Lineage (NCBI taxonomy): Eukaryota > Metazoa > Chordata > Mammalia > Artiodactyla > Delphinidae > Delphinus > Delphinus delphis. Next base: position 43,487,404 of record NC_082698.1, read on the forward strand.
TCTGTCATTCATTACATCTGTCACGTTATAATTTTGTGTTTATTTCCCTGATTAGATTTATTGTCTGCATTCCCCCACCTTGTTCATTATTACACACACACAATGTTTCATATACAGCCTGGAACAAAGAATGTGTTACATAAATATTTAAGTATTAAATGAATGGATAAGTAAATGAGTGAAATGAAAGCGTTTTGCCATTTTTAGATGTCAATTACTGGACAAACCACTTAACATCTCTGAGCTTCAGGTTCCTCATAACTATAATATGGGAAAACAATAACTTCCCTGCTTTTTGCAAAGTTACATGAGAGTTAACTCTGGAAACATCTAAACCCCACAGAAATACAAGAAACACACTTCCCATCAAAAAACAGAGCAGAGAAGTTAATCCTAAGAGACTGATAAAATGCCCATTTTTCTAATTAGGTTACATTTACTCAATCAAAGAAAATGACCTTGAGAACATTATAAAGATCCAAACTGTGGACAAAGAGGTTTCAATGACTCAGAATCTCTTTCTCTTTGATTTGTGGTTTACCTGGGAGTTTGCTTGGTAAAATTAGCAAATTTTACCCCCATCCCAGGCTTTTCTCCTGTGATTTTCCTATCACTCTGTAACACAGCAGGTGATCAAAATCTCAGCTGCCCTCTTAGATGAACTATGGTTCAGGGAGTTGCAACCTGAGCAATATAAGTGACAGCCAGAGTCTTATCCCAGTTGTCATGACTCCAAGCCTTGATATTAGTCACAACCCTGAAAGAATTTTGTGCAATTAAAACAATTTCATCCAAACTAACCTTTATTTATCTATGGAGTGGTAGAAAATACAGGGAAAGAGATCTTTTGAATTATGGACTTTATATAGAATTGCAAATCAAAGCAAGACTGATTCATTTTCTTAGTATCTTTTCAACTCTCAACCACACATTTTTCTGAATTTGATCATAGCCCATCAGTAGATAAAACTGTAGGATAATTTCAGAAATGGTGGGTATCAACTGAGGGAGATAATGGCAGTTCAGGAAAATGTTATCTGTGTGAATTGCAATTATGTAATTCTTACCTCAGCTATATTCTGTGGCTCTGTCATTCATCTTACTTTGTGCTGCCCACAAGTTCATTGCCTAGGGGAATAAAAATAGAGAAATGCAGTGCCTTTGGTTAATGTTTCTGAAAAAATTTTTTGGTGAATCAAACTAAAGCTATCTTTCCTATTTAATGCTTAATAAAACCACAGGCAATGTATACCTCAATTGCTGTATAAATACAGTGTATGCTGTTTTCAAGAAAACAATTATTTAACGTGCTGAGAGGAAAACATATTCAAAAAACTATCTCAGCTAGCTAACTTTTATAATTCTTAGGGATATCCACCCCATGTAGAGCAGTGGGAAGTCTTATGACTATAATATATATATATAATTTTATATGTATGCAACTGAATTAGCTTTACCCAGAGTAGGTCCACCTCTTTATTTTATAGGTAATACAAGAGACCAATGCCATTATTTACCAGAGGTTATTCTTAAATTTAAGAATGCTATTTCAACTGTTATCTATATAATCTTATTAAAAGTTTTCTGGAAATTTCCTAAAGTCTCTCACCAAATTTTCTCTCAACTAGCCAAATTCCAATTTAAGTGGTCATTCTTTGCACGAGATGAGTTGCACTAAAAAAGTTGATATCTGAAATTATCAGCTAGTAGCACCTTAATTTATCCAATCAGTTCCCATCAAGAAATATAGTACAGGGCTTCCCTGGTGGCGCAGTGGTTGGGAGTCCGCCTGCCGATGCAGGGGACGTGGGTTCGTGCCCCGGTCCGGGAAGATGCCACATGCCGCGGAGCGGCTGGGCCCGTGGGCCATGGCCGCTGAGCCTGCGCGTCCGGAGCCTGTGCTCCACAACGGGAGAGGCCACAGCAGTGAGAGGCCCGCGTACCGCAAAAAAAAAAAAAAAAAAAAAAAAAGAAATATAGTACAGAAGTGAATACTAAGGGAGTGAAAAAATGCCTATCAGATATTCAATAAACAATTGCTGAGCAAACATTCCATTCCAGCCACTGTATGAGGTATCTGAACAAAATATAATGATGAGCAATATTGAGTCCAAGCCAAGGGGCCCTAAGTGAAATGGCTGGAAAAGGTAATTAATCAGAGGTCTCTGAGCATATCAGGGAATAAACTCCTATTTCCACTTGGTAAACTTTTTCATCAGGCTTAGAAGAGTCTACTTATAGAAATACCCAAAATTCAAATAATAAAACATTAAGGTTTTCTATAGCAGTTGATATTCATTCACTACTCCAAGAAGAAATACATCTGCTCTACTCCTTTTCATTCAAATATAATTGTAATAAGGTTTGGTGCTGATTCATAATTTGTCCCTTTATTGCTTTACTCTTTTGAACTTTTCACTTGGTTTGAATCTGGATTACACCAAAATATCCAGTTTTTCAGCTAATTACCTACTTGAATCACTGTGAGAAACAGACATATCACTCCCTTTTACAGGTCACATCAGGATTATGTCCAATGACATTGGTATTAAGTAATAAATCTGGCAGTTTCAATATTTTCAAGGTAGGAGTGCTGTCATATAAGTGTGTGGTATTTGGATTTATTTTCTCAAACTATCTCTAAGACTACATATGTGTGGCTTGAATATAGTGCTTAAATAATAAAAGCATACATTAATACTTAAAAGAGTAATATGCATAGTTCTGTTATATAATTTCATCCCAACACTTGAAAATATTATCAAAAACTTTTAGTTTTTACTATGTAAAGCTTCAAAAAACAAAGGAAGAACTGCTTCACGTAGTTTCAACTATTATCAATTCACAGCCCGAGCATCTCACGCGACTTCACATTTGCCCTTGTTCCTTTCACTTTCAAAATGGTTCAAGATTTGATAATAAACTATATAAAAATTCAACCAATGTATAATCATGTAAAAAAATTAATATAGTTAATTATAAACCAGTAGCTCTGACTTTTTTTAATTCCCTAATTCCCAGGGAGGAAAGAAACTAATTTAGAAAGTGCCCTCTGACACTGCCACTGTCCTGATTTTGAATTTTTCCAAACATGGAAGCCCAAACTGTTCTCTCTTCTTCCCACTATATAACTATTGTTAAGAATCCAGTTCTTCTATCCCTATATCAGATCAAACCTTCCCCTTCCTGTAGCTATACTTCTTGACATGATGCTTGGAAACGAGGCTCAATTCAGTTCCGGCCCTTTGTCTATAAGGAATGGATCAGATATAAACAGTTGAGCGGGTCAATAATATTTGACAAGTTATATGAGGACTTCTCTTGCAGACAAGGGAAAAGCCCCTTTGGGAAATATCCTGGGTTTGGAATCAAAAGGTTCTTAGCTATAATCACTGCTCTGCTGTCACTAGCAATAGAACACTTTACAACTTCGTTAAGTCTCAGTCTCCTCATGGGTACCAAAAAAAAAAAAAAAAAAAAAAGCTAATTCCTACCTCACACAGAGAAATTTTTTTAGTAAAAAAAGAAATTACTATGTCACATTGTGAAGCTTCCTAAATTTCTAGCATTTGGAGGTGAATCTGTTTCTATCAGTTTTTATATCATGGACAAGTTATATATAAGTCTATGACAAGTTTTAATATCTTCTCCAGTTATATGATGACACTGAATATGGGCTGGGCAGAGGGAAGTAATTATTAGAAATAAAGAAGAAAGCATTGTTGCTGATTTCCCTTAATGTTGTTGAACCTCAGAATAGAGGAGCTCCGTGTCCTCACTTCTGTGGACCCAAGTAGCCTTGGGTCGGTCATTAGCAGCTAGAATTGTTGCCAAACCTGAAAGTACCCTTTAACTGAAGAGGAGAACTAATAAGTTACTACTAACATCAACATGAACTAAATAGATGTATTTAAAGATGCAGTCAATTCTCTTCTGATAGGTAAGCAGGGTCCTCCCTATAACACAGTAAACTGGGCAATTTCCTCAGACCTCGTCTTTAGGCTTGGTTGGAAACTGTGAAAGAACCATGGAGAAGGAAAAAGGAACTGCTACCTGAAGCTAAATGATCCTGGGGTGGTCTCAGAAACAACCCTGAAATAGGAATCTAAATAACAAAAAATGGCATCATCACCCTGACCAATTCATTCAATTATTATTAAACAGGTAGTTATTGAATTATTAATCTGCTATAAACACCCTTGTATGCATTTAGGATACAATGTTGAGTAAGATAAATAAGAATCCTGCTTCTTAGGATTTTCATTGGATGAGAAGAGGAACAAATAAACAAACTGATTTCAGAGAGTGAGTGTTATGTAGACGGTAAAGCAGAATTAGAGACAGAGTGAAAGAAATTGGAACAGAGCTGTTCCATTTCAAGCAGGTTGGTGAGGAAAGGTCTTTGGATGAATCAACATTTGAGTAGAACTTTGAAAGATATAGAGGGACTGGCTGTGATGATATCTAGAGGAATAGCAAATGGCTAAAGCACTAAGGGATACTGAAAGAAAAGAGCAGTAGAGATCAGGTTACCAGGGCAAATAAGGGACAGTTCACATAAGGTTTTGTAAGGCTGGAAAAGGAGTTTAGACTGTGTACTAAACGTGAGAAGAAGCTACTGAAATGTTTTGAGCAGGAAAATGATGGGATCTGATGTGCATATGAAAAAAACTTTAGTCACTGTGAGTAGAAAAGGCTGTTAACAGCAAGACTGAAAGCAAGATGAACAGTTAGGGGCTAGTGCAGTGATGATGGCCTGGGCCAGTACAGTGATAGTAGTAAAGATGAGAGGGATCTGTCATATAATGTGACTAAACCTTACTGATGGATTGGATTTATGGAGTGAAGGAAAAAGAGGAGTTAAGGACAAATCTCAGGATATTAGCAGGAGCAAATGAATCAGTTAGGTACAGTGAATTTAGGTGGAGACATCTAGAAGAGGGAAAGATTTTCCTTTTGAGGCATAATACCAAGAGTTACCTTTGAACATATTGAGACTCCAATTAGCTTTCTAAGAAAGGTGTCAAATAGACATCTGAAAATACATATTTAGGGAGCATATATTTGGCTTAAAGTAGAAATAAATTTGGAGGTTATCAGTACATAGTATTGGATTGGCCAAAAAGACATGAAGCTAAATGAGATCACTCTAGGTAAGGACAGGTGAGCTCTGAGAATCTTAAATGTTTAAAGTTTAGAAAGGGGATATGGGCACAGCAAATAAGACAAAGAAGGAATGGATCAAGTAAGAGGAAGAAAACTTGGAGAATGTGCTGAGACTGAAGCCATATAAAGAAAAAGTTTCAAAAAGAAGTGGTATTTACCATTGAAAAAAATCAATGTATAAGTGGACCTGAACAGTTCAAACCTGTGTTGTTCAAGGGTCAACTGTGTATGTGTGTGTATATACATACATACAAAATATACAGTGTATATAGTATATATCTGTGTATATATGGTATACATTATGCACATAGTAGATAGATAGGTAGGTAGATAGATAGATATAGACAGAGAAACAGATCGAGTACCATATATATATATATATATATATATAGTTAAGATAATTTAAGATATTGTCTATCAGTAACAAAACTGAATCAGTTAATAAAAAAACTCCAAACCAACAAAAGTCCAGAAACAGATGGCTTCATAGGTGAAGTCTAGGAAACATTTAGAGAAGAGTTAATACTTATCCTTCTCAAGCTATTCTAAAATATTGCAGAGAAAGGAACTCTTCTGAACTTAATACCTGGAAATCAATCAGTGTGATACACTATATCAACATATTGAAGAATAAAAACTATAGGATCATCCCAATAGATGCAGAAAAAGCTTTTGACAAAATTCAACACCCATGTATGATTAAAATCTCTCCAGAAAGTGGGCATAGAAGTAACATACCTTAACATAATAAAGGCCATATATGACAAACCTACAGCTAACATCATACTCAACAGTGAAAAGCTGAAAGCATTTCCTCTAAGGTCAGGAACAAGACAATGATGTCCACTCTCACCACTTTTATTCAACATAGTATTGGAAGTCCTATCCACTGCAATCAGACAAGAAAAAGAAATAAAATAATCAAAGTTGAAAAGAAAGAAAGTAAAACTGCCACTGCTTGCAGATAACATGATATTATACATAGAAAATCCTAAAGAAACTAGCAGAACTCATCAATGTCTTCAGTAAAGTTGCATGATACAAAATTAATATACAGAAATATGTTGCATTTCTGTACATCAACAATGAACTATAAGAAAAAGAAATTAAGAAAAAATCCCATTTACCATTGCATCAGAAAAATTAAATACCTAGGAATAAAGTAAAAGACATATACTTGAAAACTTATAAGATACTGATGAAAGAAACTGAAGATGACAAGTACCATGTTCATAGATTAGAAGAATTACTAGTTAAAATGATCAAATTACCCAAGATATTCTACACATTCAGTGGAATCCCTATCGAAATACCAATGGCATTTTTCACAGAACTAAAAGACATAATTCTAAAATGTGTATGAAAACACAACCGATCCCAAATAGTCAAAGCAATCTTGAGAAAGAAGAACAGAGCTGGAGGTATCATGCTCCCTGAAGCAGACTTTACTAAAAAGCTACAGGATTCAAAACAGTATGGTACTGGCACAAAAACAGACACTTAGATCAATGGAACATGATAGAGAGCCCAGAAATAAACCCGTGAATGTATGGTCAAATAACCCATGACCAAATAGGCAAGAATATACAATGGAGAAAAGACAGTCTCTTCAATAAGTAATGCTGGGAAAACTGGACATGTAAACATGTAAAAAAATTAAATTAGAACATTCTCTAACATCATATACAAAAATAAACTCACAATGGATTAAAGACCTAAATTTAAGACTGGAAACCATAAAACTCCTAGAAGAAAAACATAGGCAGAAAACTCTTTGACATAAATCGCAGCAATATTTTTTTTGGATTTGTATCCTAAGACAAAGGATACAAAAGCAAAAATAAATACATGAGACCTAACTAAACTTAAAATATTTGCATAGCAAAGGAAACCATCAACAAAACGAAAAAGTAAGTGAATGAATGGAAGAAAATATTTGCAAATGGTATGACAGATAAGGGGTTAATGTTCAAAACATATAAATACTCATACAACTCAATATCAAAAAAATAAATAACCCAATTTAAAAATGGGCAAAAGATCTGAATAGTAATTTTTCCAAAGAAGACATACAGATGGCCAACAGGCACATGAAAAAATGTTCAACATTGCTAATCATCAGAGAAATGCAAATCAAAACCATGGTGAGATATCAGCTCACACCTATCAAAATGACTATCATCAAAAAGAACACAAATAGCAAATTTGGCAAGGATGTGGAGAAAAGGGAACCCTTGCATATGGTTGGTGGGAAAATAAATTGGCATAGCCACTGTGGAAAACAGTATGGAGGTTCCTCATAAAGCTAAAAACAAAACTACCATATGATCCAGCAATTCCACTCCTAGGTATATATCCAAAGGAAAAAAACCCCACTAATTTGAAAGGATACATGCACCCCAATGTTCACAGCAGTTTTATTTACAATAGCAAAGACATGGAAGCAACCTAAGTGTCCATCAATGAATAAAGAAGATGTGGCATACACACACACATAGATGCACACACACACACAAACACACACACACAATGGAATACTGTTCAGCCATAAAAAAGAATGAAATTTGCAACAATATGGTTGGATCTGGAGGGTATTACGCTTAGTGAAATAAGTCAGTCAGAGAAAGACAAATACTGTATGTTATTACTTATATGTGGAACGTAAAACTTTAAACACATGAATGAATGTAACAAAACAGAAAGAGACTCACAGATATAGAGAACAAACTACTTGTTACCAGAGGGAAGAGGAAAGAGGAGAGGGGCAAGATTGGAGTAGGGGATTAAGAGGTACAAACTACTATGTATAAAATAAATAAGATACAAGGATAAATTGTACAGCACAGGGAATATAGCCAACACTTTATAATAACTTTAAATGGAGTATAATCTATAAAAATTTTGAATCACTATGTTGCAACCTGAAACTAATATAATATTGTAAATCAACTACATCTCAATAAAAAAAAATATTTACCAGATTTTTGAAGACTTAGTATGAAAAAAAGAAAAAAGTTAAGGTATTGTCTTAGAAAAGGATAAAAGATAATGATTAATTTTACACTATGTTAAATAGAGTGTGCATTTAAAGATTTAAAAGAAAATTCTCATATCAATAAAATATATAACTTTGAAACAAGTAGAGGAGACAACACGAGGATACAAACACTAATTACTTCAATAAGTGCATAAAAGTAAATAACAAAACACAAAATGCAGAGAAAGCACAATACATAAAAAACACAAATCAAAATGGTAAAAATAATTCCACATATGTTAGTTTCGTAACAAATGAAAATGGATTAAGCTTACCCAATTGCTATGGAGCCAGCTAAGGCCTTTCATAAGACTGTGTTGCAACCAAACATGGTATAAGATAGCAGTGCAATTATTTAAACTTTCACTAATGATAAACTGGAATCTTATTCTAAAGAGGACTGTATCAAATATTTAGGAAGTTCCAGAAAAATAATAACTATAAAGATAGTGGAATTGGGGAGCTATTTTTAAGCACAATCCATACCTTGGGGGAAAAAAACGACTAGGAGTGGTGACTCTAATTAAAAGCCAAATATGAAAGGCAAAGAAGTCTCTTAAGTAGCAGTATACAAAGAGGTTCTAATCTACTTCAATGTGAGAACAGAGAAAGTCTAGGTCTAGCCCCAAGAATCAATCAATAGAGTAGCAGAAAATCAGAGGGTAAAATTCCCAGCCTAGACACCAAGGTCAAGGTTCTTGTTGGGAAAGAATGGGATCCTAAGACCTAAGTTGTGAACATCTAGATTGATGCACAGGTTGCTGTGAACTCTCTTTGAGATGTTAAAAGAATTTATTTGAAGACCATGTAGAGACTTACCACCACCCTGTAGGGCAACATGCCCCCCCTTCAGGATCTGCCTCCATACATTCTCCTACACAGTAGACTAATAGCCAAGATTAAGTAACAGTGAAACCAGGCCAGATTTGGGCTACACCCTGGAAGGGACAGCAATTCATTTTGACAAGAATAAAAAGAAATTTAAACCCTGGCTTTGCCTTGTTGCCCAGTTGGCTACAGTTAGCCCCACTATCTTGAGCTTCAGGAATGCATATTTCTTGAGCATGAGATGCCATGTAATATCACATCAGACCAAAGAACCCACTTTATATAGCAAAGGAGGTTCAGTAAGGAGTAAGCACCAAACCAGAGAATCAACTGATCCTATCATATACCACATCACCCAGAAACTGACAACTTGATAGAACAGTGTTTGTTGTAGGCACAGATTGTCTACCAGTTCAGAGGTGATACCTTGTAATGATAGGGTGCCTTCTTCCAGGACACAATTTGCACTCAACTAAGAATTTTATATATGGTTATTTCCCTATAGGAAGAATCCATGGGTCTGGGAAGAAAGAGGTGGACGCAGGAGTGATCTCACTTGTCATTTCCATCTTCCCTATTGGGGAAAGTGTGCTTCTCATCCTCAGAACTCTGGGATCTGTCTGAATCTTTTGAGGTTCTGTGTCACAAAACCTGAATACACAGCAAGAGTTTCATTAAACTATAAGAAGTGGGTACTGCCTGGGCTCTTTGGGATGACCTAGCAGGTTAAGAGTTGTCAGCTTTGTGGGTTTTATAGATCATGATCATCAATTATGGGAGCAGGGAGAAATATTTTGATATGCAAGTGACCCTCATGGTACCCCATGCCCAATTTTGTTGGTAAATAACAAGCACAGCAGCCACAGCTTGAGAAGAGAATGTTGACTACGGGCTCAGGCATCTCAAGGTTGAGGTCCGGTCACATAACCACTTAAGCCACTGAGACCAGCAGAGATACTAATTGAGAGTCAGAGCACTTTTGAATTGATAGTAGAGGAGGAAGAGGAGCATCAGTTGCAATTCCTGCTCTATATTCATCAGGGAGGGCTTTCATTCATCCCACTGTTGTCCCTCAACTAAGTCTGTCCATGAAAATAAAAAACTCCCTGGAATATTAGAGGTGTTATTCTCTGGATTTATATGAAAAAATATATCCAGAAAACACAAGTAAAAGAATATAATGTATGCTGTGCTACCTGCTCAGGTCCCACTTCAGAGATGAACAACTTACTCTCCCAGTTGTTGGGGGTGCTACCAGCAGTAAGCCTTCAGCTAAGAACCCTATTCAGGAATTGCCTTAGTTAAAGTTAGCCCAAGGATATACTCCTTTCCTAAGTCAGCTGACATCCACTGAGTTGTTAATGCAGGGGTATAAAGGCCCAAGCCTCACAGCCCTACTTAGGCCCGTACAACTGTACAGCACCACATAGGGTCAGCTGAGCCATTGATGAGACTGGGTCTCAGCCCAACTTCTCCCTCTGCTCAATCTTGCTTCCATCCCTTTCTTTCCTTCCATAGGTGTTTAACTCCCTATTAAAACTTTTACACATTAATCACCATCTCAGTGTCTACTTCCCAACCTGTAATGCATAGGTATATATTATGTGATGTTTTATATTTGAACTGAAAGATATAGATGTATGCTGAGATTCCAAGGGATTATTTTTATAGGAAATCTATGAAATTTGACCAACATTCTTACTTCCTTTGGGGACTTTCCCTTCCACAGTCATATGGCAGCTGGAACAGCCATGGTTCAATATGATCCAACTTCAGACCAAACATAATGGTCAGAAGTGAGTGTCTGGCCCAGCTGGACCAATCAATTCATCCCCAAGGATGATCTCTTCCTAATGGCTGACATTATAAAATATTAACCTCAGGATCTATCAGCTACTATATGTTCTGTCATGTAGAACTGAGAAATGAAAATGGCAGAACTACAGAAAAAGAGAAAAGTATGAAGCTGACATACAGAGAGGGAGAGAGGATAAATGGAGAGATTCCCAATAGTGGACAAATCATTGGATATAATTGCTTCTGAATCCCAGCCACATTTCAGTCTACAGGTTTGATGAGATGCCAAGGTCCTCATAGATTTTATATTTTGATTAAATTACTTCAAAATGGGCTTGAGCTACTTACAAGCAAAAATCTAAACAAATGCCATTGGAAACATTTCTGTATTAATGTAAAACCTATTATAATTTTACTGAATTATATAATACTAGGTTAAAACTTGTAATCTACTTGGTTTTCTATGGCTTATCTACAACAATCTGTACATGGGACAGGGCCTCGAGCCTAATGAAAAACGGGTCATTCATTCTGCTTTTAAATCTCTCAATTGCACAGATAAATGTTCTCCTACACTGGAATAAATCATTTCAGTTGTAAATAATTTTCATATTCATATCAATTTTCAAATTATAAATATAGTATACATTTCTACAGGGCTAATATATATATTTAATGCATATAAAATAAATAAGTACATTTTATTGTTTTATTATTAAGTCAATTTCAAACTAAGAGCACCAGAATTCTCATAGGAGTTATTTCTTAACAAGATCCTTTCAAGTCTAACCATTTCTTTGTGTGATTCATAATTTTTTTTACCACTTTCCTAAATACTTACATCATCTCAAAAAATGATAGTCACAATGTAAATTTATTCATTCAGAACTAAATTTCAAAAGAGTGTAAATATTGTCATTTTGATCCACAGGTATATTGATGGATATTATTAGAACATGAGCATTTAATGCAAAATTTTTTAATTTAAAAAGTTTTTAGCATTTTGTTATATATGTATCCAAATATATTTATTACTCATATATATTAATTTTAGATACAAAAATAAAGATTCTGCCATTTACTTTTACTGTAGTATAAAATTAAATGTGTATCTTTAATGTTCCTTAAATTGAGGGTAAAATATTCATATCGATGCTAAAAGTACTCATTTTTTCCATCAGATTCAGAAAATGGTCACACAAGCACAAAACAAGAACAAAAAAAGAATGATCTCATCTATATGCTATATGCATGAAGTTATACAAGAAAGATAACTAAACTATGAGTAAATATTGTTTAAATCATACTAAATATTTGGCACAGTTTCTGGCATAAATGTAACTAACATAATTTTAGATAATCCAAATGACTGTGGTCTATTTTGCATGCCTTATACATCTTTAGCACTACAATGCAATTCCCAAGAGGAAGTTTTCTAAATTAAATATTACTTACCAATATACTGTATTGGTCAGTATTGTGCTAGCAATGCTGTGGAATTGAACTAATCACACGCACTTCAGTGTTCTATCATCACGTAGTTCTAAGCTTTCATAGCAATAGGATAAATCATCAGGCTGCCTCACAGTGGGATTAAACCAAGCTGATAGAGCTTGCAAATCAAACTGCTTTAAAAAAAAATATCAATACCAAAGACCTAAAAGACATCATGTGTGCTTAGCAAAAGGATACAAGTGTGATCCAAATATGAGTTCCATTCTCAACAACAAACTTTTAATCAAATGAGGTATTAAAGATGTACATAAATAAGACAGTAGATGTAATAAACGCTGCCCAAACCAGAAAGGAGATGAAACTGCACCGAGCAGGAAATCAAGCACAGCAAGAGTGTCTTCCTCTTCTGTCCATTTTAAGAGTGCATCCCTGCCCTAAAGCTGGGTTGGGAGGTGATGAAGCAAATTCTGTATCATAAAACCAAGGAATGCAACTGATTTAATTTTTAACACTACAGAGTTTACAATACTTTGTTTTCATTATTGATCTTCTTCAAAACCATGTTAAAGATTGTTTCCTCCCTCCCAGATTTGAAGCACTTTTTTTAAAACACAACCATGAACTGTTTATGGGAGAGAATTTATAGGGGAGAAACATGCATCTTTTCTTAAGAGCAGAATAGAAAATTCCAAAGGTGTGTTTTAAATGTGTTTTCTCTGGCAGTTAACCTAACGACGGGAAAGCAGTTGCTCTTTGAAAAAAAAAAAAGGGGAGGGAGACGCAAGAGAGAAGAGATATGGGAACATATGTATATATATATATATATAACTGATTCATTTTGTTGTAAAGCAGAAACTAACACACCATTGTAAAGCAATTATACTCCAATAAAGATGTTAAAAAAAAAATTAACAGTTTGCTGCCTTCTGGCTTTTGGAAATGTCTTTCACCTTTCGTGCAGTTCACACCTTCAGGCCCACAGGCATCTACACTATGACATTAGGTCCCGCCTTTGCTTGGAAGAAGTATCAGAGGAACTGCTATGTCAAAATCCCCTTTCCTCACCTGACTGAGCTGCTGATACATCTTCTCTAGCAGGCCACAAATACCATCCTGACTCCAGGACTTTAAAATATTTAAAACTAATAACTCCTATTGTTTCTTTTCCTTGAACACTTTCTCAAATTTCTGAAGTTCTATCTCTTCCAGAAAGTGGCAATTATATATTATAAACTCTTATTCCAAATCTTCACTTGTTCCTAAATTCCAATCTCTACATGTTCCTCTCCAGCTCAATGTCCTCTGAGTGACAGCCAACATTGATCCTTGTTGCCCTGCATACCCTAATAACACACTTGCTAAATGATATGAGCCTTGGGGAACTGTTTTTATATTTTCTAACTGGGTTGCTTCACTCCATCTGCTACCAAATCAACCTGGGTATACAGCCTTAAAAATATTTATGCTAAAGAGAAGCCCATAAATAATTTGACAGTTATGTTTTCTATTTACTTGTTAATTTTATGGCCTCAGTAATACAAGCCCAGCTAACAATCTTCTCTTCTTTGGCTTTTCGTGAATATGCTTCATTAAGGAATTTTATAGTTCCATTAACAAATCAAAATAAAATTTAATCAAAGACATAAATGCTGTGCAACCATCTGCTTGGACTTAACCATCTACAATTTTAATGTGTGATTTTTGTATGCTGAATACCAATACTCCCTTGTGGGTGGGTGTGTGTGTGTGTGTGTGTGTGTGTGTGTGTGTGTGTGTGTGTATGAAATCGACTACAAAGTAAAAAAAAAAAAAAAAAAAAAAAAAGCTAATGCTGACCACACTGGAAGGAACATTTGGAAAGCAGTGTGTATTTAAAGAAGGTTCATTCATCCAATTTTTCCCATTAGATTTCTTTTTAAATCTTCCAATGCTTCTCCTTGGTTTTCTGTGCCTCATACAAATAGAAAATATATTTATGTTACTTGTGGTTTGAGGCTATATCTGCGTATATTAGTGCTGTGAGTCTATTGGAAGAAGAGGGCTGTAGAATCTGTAGGCCAGAAAAGATAACTTACGTAAAGTCAAAACAATAAAGGTCACAGTTTCCTTTGAGAAAAAAATCTTGTGTTTACATACACACACACATAAACATAAAATCACCTGCTTAACATAGCTATTCAGGAAACCATCATTGTGATATATTTTTGCTCTTCCTTTCTAATTTTCAAAACACTTCCATGACTATTCAAAATAGAGATGAGTAGCCAGAAGATATCATCCATGGATATGGACTACAACAGTTACGACTATAGTATAGCTTTTATAGTTGATCAGGATAATTATAATATCCTTTAAAGCAGTTCTGCAAGAACATTAATATGTACAGTGACTGTAAAACAAAGGCAAAACCTATCAAGAAAAACTATATGTAAAGAATACATTCCACAGGGAAAATCAAAAGTGATTATCTTAAACCTGTACATTTTACTACATTATCCATTGAATTTACCTCCTTTGGCAAGAGTCTAAAAATTTTTCCTGGATTATAACCCATTACCTAGACACATGCACTGAAGAAAAAAATATATATCCCCAGCTTGAATCTTTTCTTTTTTTTCACTCAGATATGCCAATCTCCTTCTGCCTGTGGATGTTTGCACTCTACCAGACATCTGTCCAGCTTCAGCCTCTTCATCATTCTGTCCTCAGCTCAAATGCCCCCCACTCTGCCCACCCTAAAGAGTCCTTCCCTGAGTATCTAAGCTGACACACACATTCCCAGACCATCCTAACCGAAGCAGATGGTTCCCCATTTCTAATTATCACTGTGATTTATTTTCTTCTTAGAAGTCAGTACTATCAAAACTATTTATTTCCTTATTTATTGTCTACCTCCCTGAACAAACTATGAACACTTGAGAGAAGTGTTGTCTACCTAGTTCACTAGAGCATAACTGCACATCACATGGTTGAATGGAGTTCAAATGAACCATTTAGTAGCCCCATAAGATTGCTCTTTACCTTCCCCTTGCAGTCTGCACTGTGTAAAAAAATATATATTGAGAAAGTCAGAAAGAAGTGTGTATTGAAGTTTTCAATAAGCCTCTTTGTCTTTCCTTGGTGAACACACTGTATGAGTGTGTATAATGCTGATTATGACTTACACAGGTCAAAGCTGACATGCAAGTGATTTTGAAGGAAGGCATTATTGCCTATAAAAAAGATGAATAATTATAAAGCTAAAATTTGACCCACAAGGTCCATTTGACCCCAATAATGCTGCCTCATGTCATACACTCTGTGGATGTGGTGTCAAAGTCGAGAAACAGATGAACACAATTTCAATATCAGCCATTTTTCACAATAATTTATTTATAAACAAATAAAAAGTTGATTTACTGATTAAAAACTTCCAAGCAATAAAAATGGCTGCCTTCATATTAATGTATCATTTCATTTAACACTGTACATTTTCCGTTCAATGTGCTTCCATATTCAATGCTTTAAGTAATCCTACAAACAACCTTTTGAAGTTGGTGGTAACACTGCTCTTTTGTTTTTCAGTGAAAAAAAGTTATTCAGTATAATCAAGGAATGAGACTACTTGAAGAGAGAAAAATGTCATGGAACTCAAGGCTTAAAGTACTAATGGCAATGGTTAAATGGAAAGGCAGGAATATAAATAACTTTCTCTTCTGGTTGCTGCATGCTCTCAAGTCTGCTGCTCTCTCTCTCCATTCTTCCCTCCCTCCCTCCTTCCCTCTTTCCTCTCTTTCATTGCTTTTTTTTTCCTTTTTTCTAAGTTGAAGTATAGTTGATTTACAATGTTGTGCCAATCTTCATTGCTTTTCTATTCATGTTTACCTTAAGTGTCTACCTTCTTTCCATAATCCATTTTCGAAACAATATGTTTGGCTAACTGAAAATTGGCCAAAATGTCCATATTTAATAAATCTTTGAATGTGTATAAATTCTTTACAAAATTCCATATAGGTAGTATGGCTTACTCAACTATGAAATAATTTCTTTTTGCTATTTCCATAACCCTTCATATATTTTAATAAAATATTCTTAAGACTCTTGGGTTTGTACATATTTATCTCCTTAGAATTTTTGCTTAAATATTAATTTCATTTAGTAACTTTCCCCCTTCCTGAACCTACTGAAAAATAAAATCACCTCTTCAGAACAATGTAATACCACCTCCTCTGAACTCAGACTTTTCTTTACATTCATGTATTTTATGTTATGTATCCACTAATATCTTGTAATCTATTTATATATGCATAAGTTTTGAAGGCAGGTTATTATACATGGTAAATCATGTGTGAGACTATAGCATAAGCCAGTAATCAAGTGATCCAGGATAATGTAAATTCAGGATAAAAGTAACATCTTAGGAAAACCTCATTGGTTAAATACTCAACAAGAGAAATACAGATGGATTTAGTTCCAAGTTCTGAAAAGAAACTTCCCTTCCAAAATTGTCATAAGACTTTGGCAAATCATGATATTTGATTTCTATCAAAAATAAAATGGTTCCTTACAGTTTTTCTCTTTCTAGCACATTTGTTCTGCCATGCCAAAATAAGAAAGTTTGCAGCAGGTGGTTGTTTTGTTTTTGAGCATAATAGTTAATGGCATTTCCTGCTGTCAGAGTTTTCAAAACCATTAATTTTATCTGAGGACTTTTTTGGCTTCCATACTTTCCTGAATATTAATTACGTGTGTAAATTTCTCTTACAACCACATCTCAGTAAGAAGCTGAATCAGTGTATCCCTCCCATCACATTTATTCAGGCTCAGCCTCCTCTTCTATTACCCAGGGGACAAGCTGACAAAGTACAAAGCTTTAATTCTGTTTTTTCTCTTGGTGGAAAAATAATGATACAATGGATAATTTATCTCCTCATTTCAGCCATCATTAAATCATGGACCTGAGGACTCAACAATTTGGAAGTCTTTCTCATTTAGAGTCTATAGGAAGTATAGATTTTGTTAATAAAGTAATTTTAGCATTATTCAAATATAAGACATCAATACAAATATGTGGTTTCATTCTACAAAAGCACACAATCTATGTGACTAGAAAAAGTTGATTAGGATTTCATATCATATCTTCCTATTAAAAAAAGTATTTTCAGGCTCCTAGGGGTGGGTCAAAAAGTAACAAGTCAGAGCCACTCTCTACTCTTCCACAAGCTTTAGTCTACTTTTTCCAAACCTACATTCTGATGTATAACTCATATCACTTGTCTCTTTCCCAGCTCAGGTGATTTACCTGATCTTCCTGGAACACACACTTCAAGGGTTCAAGTAATTTTTACTACCCTCCCATATCCAACTTCCAGAAACTTGTCTACTTTCTGCTTATGCAGAGCACATTAGCTTCTCAGTCTCTGAGCTGTCAGTGAAAAATGGAAGATTGAAGATACGTTTTTCTTCTCTGTTATAATTCCCCTAAGATGATAGTAAAACATACATAAAGTCATAAACCTCTAATTAAGAAGAGCATGAGAATACAACCATCAGTAGAAGGTAGAAGGATAATACATTTCTAAACAAATAAAAACAAAAGATGGAATAATTTTTAAAAAGGATGCAATAAGAGTAACCAGCAAAATTAGCCTGAGAAAAACTTTTCTTTGAGTTTACAAGGTGGAGGATATAATCTGGGAATCTTCTCTTAAGCCTAATGTTCTGAAAATACACAATGATCTGTCAAAGCATATGGTTTTATGCTGGACATTTGGTGGACTTTTTCATTCTGAAGGCTCATATCCTTTAACCCTAATACAGTTGATCCTCATTATTTGTAGATTCCATATTTACAGACTGGTCTACTCACTAAAATTTATTTGTAACCTCCAAATCAATACTTGGGCACTTACATGGTTATTCATGGACATGTACATAGAGGCAAAGACTTAAGTTGCTGGACACACGCATTCCCAGCTGAAGTCAAACAAGGCAAGTCAGCTCTCATGCTGTAAACAAGCACACTTTTAAAAGTCTATTTAGTGCCATATCTTTTACATTTTTGTACTTTTTCTTGGTGATTTAACTGAGAATTTAGTTTGAGAATTTTAAAATTCTCCCAGGTATAATACTGAAGTGCTGTGTTGTGTTCCTAAGTGGAAGGCTGTGATATACTTTATGGGGAAAATATGTGTGTTAGATTCATTCATGCATGAGTTATAGTGCTGTTGGTTATGAGCTCAATATTAATGAATCAACAATAAGGTATATACAGAAAAATGAAGAGGAAATTCACCAATCTGTCCATGAGACTACTCCAGAATGTGCTAAAGCAACATCTATAATACATAACGAAACCATGGAAAAGATAGAAGTAGCTAAATTTGTGGATTCATGAGGTGATGACCCATTGTAAAAAGTGTAGTAGATGGCACTATTGTGAGGCTGAAAGCCAGAGAAATTTATAATCACATTACCTAGAATCAGAAAAATGTTAAACCCTTTACAGCTAGTGCTGGCTGGCTTGGACATTTCAAAGGGTAATAGAGCATGAAAAAAGTTAAACTTGCAGGTGAGGCAGATTCTGTGAGTCAAGAGACTGCAGAAGAATTGTAAAAATACCTGCTAAGTGTTATTTAGGAAAAGGATTTCATGGTAGAGCAGGTTTTCAACAATGAAGAGACTAGCTTGTTTTACAAGGACATTGTTAGCAAGCAAACCTACCAAACATAAATGGTGTTTTGGTTGATAAAAATGTTGTGACCAGAGGCTTGCAGGAACCTAGCCCTGTATTTCCCCTAGGAGCAAAATTTCAGTATTTACTAATTCAGTATCTATGGTAACTTTCTAAAACATCACTATGGCAAATAATGAGAAGCAACTGTATATATAGCAGAAATTCCAGCTAAAACTAAACTTTACACTTCCCTTTTCGGATTAACCAAGATTGAAGATCATCTCATGTTAATGCCATTAATTAGAAAAACCACATTAAAAGAAATAAAGAGCATTTAAGATGGACAGAGGAGACGTTTACTAGATCTGATTCAGGAAAAGACTGATACATTTCAAAGCAATTGTGCAAAAGACAAAGATCAAAATGGGAAGGACAGAAACTTGTCAGAGAAACTGTAGAGAGACTATAATGTGGACAAACATCTTGAATATTTCAGGGACATTGTCTATACAGTGATTAGTGTCAATAAACCAAGTGCTCGTGAATCCATAATCTACTGATTAGAATCAATGCATGGAAGGATCAGTTATTTAGGAACTAGGTCATTATCTTGGTGGCATTTTTTAATTGGCCTGTTTGCTATCAATATGGCAGCCTACAGCAATGAATATTTTTGCTGCCTCTTTCCAGGGAAAAACAGAGCCAATTGAGAGGGAGTAGGATGGGCGCCACAGAGTATGTAAGGGAACTGAGCAAAGTTAGCCTGAAGAAAGAAGCCTTGAGAGAAAGATGATGGGCATCTTTAAGTGTTTGAGCATGTGGCACAGTGTGTATCTTAAATTTATTTTTATTTCTTAAAAGTGTAGAACTAAAAGCAATGGTTGAAAAGTTACAAAGAGGAAGATTTCAACTAACTATCATGGGTAACGCTGAACAAACATATTCATTCAATAATAAAACTGAATGCATTGAGGTATTCTGCTTTTCCCTTTACTGCCATAATTAATCAGAAATAGAGCAGTGCTTTGTCAGGGAGGCTGTGCAGGGAATTTACCTTTGGGTAGAAGGATGTACCAAATGATGTTCAAGTTCCCTAGCTCTGATTCTCCAATACAGTGTATACTATTCTCATTAACAGCTTGGTGCTTTGTGTCCACCTAGAAGAGTGGGATAGGGAGGGTGGGAGGGGGACGCAAGAGGGAGGAGATATGGGGATATATGTATATGTATAGCTGATTCACTTTGTTATACAGCAAAAACTAACACACCATTGTAAAGCAATTATACTCCAATAAGGATGTTAAAAAAAAAAAAAGAATTTATGCCGGGAAGAAAAAGAGAGAAAACATATCTGAGATTTCTGTGTAATAAACATCATTATCTCACTTAAAAAAAAATGTATTAACACAAGTCAATAAATAAATAATTAGGTAATGAACGATGTGTGTGGATAGAAAAATTGTCAGGTAACTAAAGCCTTTGATAAAATCCACTCGCTTTATATAAATAATTTGCCAGAGGATCTTGCTACATTATTTGGAATAAAGAAACAATCTCTCTCTCAAATATGATTCAGTAGAGAACCATAAAGCAAAAAGAATTGAATAGTGTACAGCACTAACCACAGGGGTAACTGGGAGAAATAAAGGATGGATGCACAGGATTAAATTACAAATGCAATCACCTTGGGGAAACCAAACATAAGCTATAGAACAAATGGTCATTCATCAATAATTGCAATTAATAAGTCATTCTAGAAGTTTAAGAGATTGGTTCTCTGGAGTTAAACAAAACTGAATTAATATACTAGTGCCACCACTTCCGTCTTTGCATCCTCATCTCTAGGAGTGACAACATCTTTAAGCCTTAGTTTTCTCACTTGTAAAAACAAATGAATAATAATAATACCTCACTGAGCTGTTATAAGGATGATATTAGACAATTAATGTAAAGGTCTTAGCATAGTACCAAGCACAGAGTATAACCGCCCAAAACTTTAGCAACAACACTAACAATACCAACAATAGTAGTGTCATCATCATATCAGGCTGGAAATAACTGGAATTATTTCATTGAAAAGACAGTGTAAGAGCAGGTTTTTGACGAAAGGCTAAGAATTAGATACGAAATTCTGTGAAGGCAATATTGCAGGGGACCAATATACTGCAGGGAAAAAGTCACAGATAGTATATAAAACAAGACATAGTTTGATTGCTAATCTGATGACCAACTCTATAAAAACAAAGTTAATGAAAACCTTACTTTTCCCACTGCTCAGAAAAAAACAGTATTTGGTGTCATCACTGACTCCTTTCTTTCTCTAATATCCCACCATTTCTTCAATCAGCAAGTCTTATTTGCTTACATTTTAATTTTTCTGAATTTTAATTTAAAAAATACTTTAAAAAATTTGACTACCTATAGCCACCACGATGACTGCCACTACTCTGGTTAAAGAAATCATCATCTCCCACCTTATGTGATTATTGAAATACCTGAGGCTAAGAAAACTTATCCAAAACTTATCCAAAATCAAAAAGGAGTACAGCATGCCTTCCAATGTCACCCAGGAGCACTGTTTAACAAGCCTACCCAGGGACTATATAGTTGTGACCAAGACAGCCTTAATGTTCCTGTCAGCTTGACTAATCTTTAGACAGGCTACTTCCTGACTCTAGGCCCCCGACCTCCCTTTTCTTAGAGCATTTATTTCAGAAAGCCTTGTAACTGTAAATTCTTTCTCTGTCCTTTTGTGATGTATGAAAAACTTTTTAAAAGCCTCTGGCCAGTTTTCTGATCCAGGCATGACTTTCTCATGGACTTGCGAGGCATTCATTTGAATGTAATCATTAAGGGAGATAGAGCCCTTTCTCCCAGTCTCTGTAGGAGGTAGGAGTCTACCTTCAATCAGTCTCAATTAGCAAAACAGGCCTATTTACAGAGCAAAACAGTTGAAAACTCAGGAATAACTCAATGTGCTGGACATATTCAACTGATTAATCTCTCCGCTAATATCCTCCAGTATTTTTCCACTCATTCACCTCAGTGATTAAACTCTCCTGCCTTTTGTTTCAGTGGAGCTAAGTTCAGACTTTAGTTCTGGCTTTCTACACTATTCCAATAGCCTTGGATAAAGTTTTCCCTACCTGTTTAACTTTGGTGCAATTTTTGCTTTCCTATTCTCCAAGACAATGGATGTGTCTTTGATTTTATTAGATTTTGTTAGAGCTCAGGCACAGTAAAGATAAATACTAACTTGTAGATTTCTTTCTGAAAGAAAAAAATGATCTAAAAGACTATAGTTTAAAAAATAATAATCTAAATAATTTTTAAAAACCATTTAAAGATATAAAGACCATTTCTGGTTTAAAAAAATAAAAACTCGGAAAATTAGTAATAAAAGAGAATTTCCTAGGCCTGATAAAGGCATCCTCAAAAATCCTACAGCTAACATTGTACTCACTGGTGAAAGATGGAATTTTTTGTCCCTAATATCAGGAACAAGAAAAAGATTTCTGCTCTCACCACGTCTATACAACATTGTACTGGAGATTCTTACCAGTGCAATAAGAAGAAAAAGAAAAAAGAAATAAAAAGCATCAGAAATGGAAAGAAAGATGTAAAGTTGTCTTTATTTAGAGAGGACACAAGTGTCAATGTAGAAAATCCTATGGAACCGATGAATTAACCACCAGAACTGATGAGTTTAACAGGGTTACAGAATTCAAGATCTATAGTCTAAAATCAATAGTATTTCTATTAACTAGTAACAGACAAGTGGAAATTTAGAAACATCATTTATAATAGTACCAAAAATATCAAATACTTAGGGATAGATCTTCCACAAGATGTGAAAGACCTGTATACTGAGAACTCCAAAACTTTGTTAAGAGGACTTTAAGATGACCTAAATAAATGGAAATAAATACCATGTTCATGAGACCAAAAAAACTCAATTTTATCAAGAAAGAGTTCTCTCCAAATCAATCTACAGCTTCAATGCAATCTCAATCGATATCCAGCAGGCTTTCTTTTTTCCGGACGTTAACAAAATTATTCTAAACTTCTAACAAAAATACAAAGGGCCTAGAAAACCATAATAACTTTTTAAAAACCTGCAGACTCCTGTCATCTTTAGCTGTTGATATTCCCCTCCCTTGTCTCTTTGATCCTTTCCTCTGACCTATCTTCTCAGCCTTCTCTTCCTGGAACTCACATGTGACATATATTAGATCTCCTCGAATATCATTTATATTTTCTTACATGCATCCAATCTCTTTATTCTCTCATACTAATAAAATACTACTATTTAACATCTTTTGGCATCAACATACAGAGAGTGCTCAGAAAACTGAATTTTGTGCATACACAATACTAACTTCTCCTTCTTTGAGAATGTAAAATTAAAAGTACAAAGGGCGGGCTTCCCTGGTGGCGCAGTGGTTGAGAGTCCGCCTGCCGATGCAGGGGACACGGGTTCGTGCCCCAGTCTGGGAAGATCCCACATGCCGCGGAGCGGCTGGGCCCGTGAGCCATGGCCGCTGAGCCTGCGCGTCCGGAGCCTGTGCTCCACAACGGGGGAGGCCACAACAGTGAGAGGCCCGCGTACAGCAAAAAAAAAAAAAAAGTACAAAGGGCACAGAGTAGAAAATTTTAAAAATGATTAAAAATATGGTGTAATCATAAGGGCAAATATCCACATCTTACCTAGTGAGGAGTCATGAAACTAGCCACAGAGGAGGATACAAGAAAAAAATGACCTAATTTTATTGCCTAGAGTTACATAGATAAGCAATAAAAAGCAAGAATAATAATATAAACGTCAAAAATAAAAGAAGTAGGTTGGGGCGGGGAGACCATAATAGAGAGAAACCCTCCTCTCATAGCAATAATCTATAGAAAATGCCCAAGTTCTCAGATCAAGAAGTGAATATAAAAGAATATCATTAACTATTAGAGTGATAATCACAAGAACTAAAAATAGAAACGATTTAAAGTTTTACATATGTTGGGGGAGGCTTGATTGTAAGCAGAGGTACTGGTTAAGTGTTTTTTGGGGTTTTTTTTTTGCGGTACGCAGGCCTCTCACTGTTGTGGCCTCTCCCATTGCGGAGCACTGGCTCCGGACGCGCAGGCCCAGCGGCCATGGCTCACGGGCCTAGCCGCTCCGCGGCATGTGGGATCTTCCCGGACCGGGGCACGAACCCGTGTCCCCTGCATAGGCAGGCGGACTCTCAACCACTGCGCCACCAGGAAAGCCCTAAGTATTTTTTAACATGCATTTCTGTACTATATTTTGTATCATTATATGAACATACGGTTTCAATTTTAAGAACTGAATTGAAAGAATTTATGTCTATTTTGCAATGAACCAAACTAGCTATTATACATACTTGAACAGACAGAAAAATATGACTTTCAAAATATAAATAAAATGCAATGTCCCAGTAGGAAATAAATACAATTCAATAAAATGGCACTGTTTTAGAAATCAATCATAAGGAACAGACAGAAATGCAGACAAATATGTATATATAGTAATGTTGTTTACTCTAACAAATATTAAAGTAAATGTTCAACAGTGAGGAAATTGTTAAATATACTATGAAATACTACGCAGATCTTTAAAGTTACATTTTTGAAGAATTTTAGATAACATGAGAAAAAATGCCTATATGGTAGCAGGTTAAAAATCACTATCAAATTCATGTACATAAATAACACCAATTGACATAGAAGAAATACTTAACATATGTAAAACTGGATACAATATTGTGAACAGCTACCCTTGGGTGGTAAGAATACATGTGATTTTCATTTTAATCAGTACAGCTTTCTGTAATTTTAAGTTTGTATTATGATCAAGTAATGCTTTCATAAAAAAAAAAGTAAGCATTATATAATAAAAATGAAAAAATACAGTAACTGATGCCTAGAGCTCAGAATGATGCCACAAATCAGTCAGCATTTCTCATCAACATGCCAAGATGCTATTGATTTCCCCATCTTGCCAACTGTCTAACGCAATTTGATACTGTGTTGTGTTTTATGTCCATGCTTTATTCACAAGACATTGGCTAATTTTCTCAGTGAACTCTGTGTCCTTGATGTTTCTTAAGATCTAAATTGCAAAAGAGCTTGTGAATTAGACAAGAACTAGTTCTCTGATCTCCTGACACTATGATGCAGACTTTGAACTAGATTCAGAGGAAGCAATGAAGCATGGGTAGCAGTGACCCTTTTCTAATATTGAAATAAAAACTGATTTTTCTCAGACAATTGAGCTGAGAAGAAGCCAAAAATATTTGGCAGATAGAAGAATCTTATTTTTCATATAAAGATAATTAGAGAAAAATTGAAAATAAGACATTCATCCAGAAAATTTAAGTGACAAATAGACATATATAATTTTAAAAATATTCTTCAATCTAAATATTTCAGGAAAACCCCTAATTTGGACTTAATTTTTCAATTTATAGATTATTACTTTACAAACTCTACAATCAAGGATCTATTTTTTGTGTTGTTTTAAAATTCCAACCCATTGGTTGGACTGATATTTTGGAAAATGTAATAAATTACTATAAAAATGATCACATGCCTGTATATCATAGCAATGCTAATTTCAATAACAGTTTCCAAATGTTAAGTCTCACTTTCTGAACCCATCTTAAGGGCCACTGACAAACATTCCACAAATCATAGCAGTCCATGACCACCTTTCCAGCAGTATTGCTCTTGATAATTCTGGACATTTTTTCTTGCATAAATGAATATAAATCCCCTTATTAATCTATGTAATGAGTTTTAAAACAACATGCATTTAGAAAATAATCCATTTGTGTCTGATACTAATCCCCAGTTTCAGAATGTCCTAGATAAATATACCCACTTGAGTTTGACCTACTGCTAGCTGTGGTTTAAAAAATAAATAATGCAAGTCCAGAGAAATACCTTCTCTGGATAAGTACTAGCAAATTCTTATTCTCTGTAGAGACCACACAAGATACAATAAAAATTGAATGAGTAACAGTTCTCCTTTATGACACATTTAGTCTTGACCTCAGGCAATACAAACGAGCTCAAATCCTGTTGGTGTTCCTCAAAAATTTACAGAGCAAACTTTTTCAATATTGCCTACTGAAATGAACACTGACTTACATATGAAATCATATTTCAGTTTCAAGCACAAAGGGTTGTAAACCTGGATCCATCACAGCGCTTTGCTAATTTTAAACTTCATATTACACCTCTGATTTACTAAGAACTTACTGTCCTCATAAAGCTCTTCTCTGCAAACCACTAACTCTATGATTATTTAGAAAGATTTGTCTTTAAATATTTATTTTGACTTTGTGTACAGCTAAACAGAGATGTCAAAGGTGTGTTCATATACCATATTTTTGTAAGAAATTACCAGGGTAAGGCCATGAAGTTGTCTTCCTTTGATAAAATGAAGGAGAGGAGGAAGAGAGGAGAAGAGATAATTTGATCATCTCTTCTGAAATAAAATTCACCCCAAAATTTTACCAAGATCTACAGGAAAGAAAAAAAACAATAATAAAGTTTCTAGTCTCATAATCTGTCTTCCCATTTTATCTACAATGCATTCTAATTCAAACTTTATTTCAAGATTAATATTCTTACAGAATTTCATGGTATAATTCCTCAAGTTAAACTATCTAAGGTTCCATTGTATTTTTGGAGACAGGGCTGATTCTAGGTTTAGTCAGGATATATACAAGATGAGTCTGGTCATCTTATTATGTCAGAAAATAAAGAACTTCTCCAAAAAAGTGATAGTGCCATGTCCCACGGACATGGCAGCCAGTTTAAAGGGGCTACCACTGGCCAAATCTCAGACAATTTGAGCTCTCCCTCCAAAAATAAGAAGAAGCATAATAAATTATAAGATATAGGAAAAAAGGTAGAAAAACATACATCTGTACCAATAGTAAAAGATACAAAGTAAGTAAATAGGGTAGAAGGGAAACAGGGCTATTCCTTACAGTACCAATGGTAAGTGGTGAATAAGAAGAGAGTGCTGGAGTTGGAAATCATCACTTTCTAACCATCAGAGTAATTATTATTTCACAGTTTCATCATCAACAGATGCCAAACTTGGAGGGAAATTTTGGTAAGTGAACAGAATATTTGCATGGTTCTAAAGTCTCCTGATAGATTGCTCATTAGTTGTAAGGGGAAAATCAGTAAGTAACTACTCTTTGTCAAGGGCAACACCTTGATCAGATGATGAAAACCAATATCACCAATGAGGGGCAGACTAACATTATGTAGCTTCAGTTGTGATAACCTAAAAAGTATACAGCATCATTTATATGTAACATCATGTTCTAGCCAGGAATGCAAAACATGAATCTAATCATAAAGAAACATCAGACAAACTCAAAATAAGGAGAACTTTATTTTAAAAGGTGACTGTATTATTCAAAAGTAACAATTTGAGAGTCAGTGGTTGAGAGTCCGCAGTGGTTGAGAGTCCGCCTGCCGATGCAGGGGACACAGGTTCATGTTCCGGTCCGGGAAGATCCCACATGCCGCAGAGCGGCTGGGCCCATGAGCCATGGCCGCTGAGCCTGCGCGTCCGGAGCCCTGGAGCCTGTGCTCCGCAGCGGGAGAGGCCACAACAGTGAGAGGCCCGCGTACCGCAAAAAAAAAAAAACACAAAAACAAACAAACAAAAAAACCTCAGCAAAAGTAACTATTTAATAAAACTAAAGGAAAACCTTTGACTATACCCTAGATTAAAAGAGATGTGATAACTAAATGCAATACATGATTTGAGACTATGTTCTCACTAGAGTAACAAAATTGCTACCAAGGACATTATTAGGTCAAAAACTAAAATATGAGTAACAGATTTGATAAAAGTATTACATCAAAGATAAATTTGCTTAAGTTGGTAACTATATTCCTACCTAAGAAAGTAACCTTACTCTTAAGGACTACCCAATAACATATCTAGGGGATGTAATATTTACAACTATTCTCATGATTCAGAAAAAGAAGAGTATTGGACTTCCCTGGTGGCGCAGTGGTTAAGAATCCACCTGCCAGTGCAGCGGACACGGGTTCGACCCCTGGTCTGGGAAGATCCCACATGCCGCAGAACACCTAAGCCCATGTGCCACAACTACTGAACTTGCGCTCTAGAGCCCGTGAGCCACAACTACTGAGCCCGCATGCTGCAACCACCGAAGCCCATGCGCCTAGAGCCCGTGCTCCACAACGAGAAGCCACCGCAATGAGAAGCCCAAGCACCGCAACAAAGAGTAGCCCCCCACTCGCCGCAAGTAGAGGAAAGCCCGCACACAACAACGAAGACCCAATGCAGCCATAAATAAATTTTTAAAAAGAAAAGAAAGAAAGGAAAAGAACAGTGTTATATGGAGAGAGTGTATTAAGTTTCTTATGGTTGTAAGCCTGAGGTCCTTTCCTCCCTGGCTGTCAGCTAGGAAACTTTCAGTACTTTAAAGCCACTCACATTTCTTTGTTCATGAGCCATCTTCAAACCCACAATGGCATGTAGAATCCTCACACTTTGAATCACTCTGATCCCTTCCTCTATCACATCTCTCTGACTTCTGACTTATAAAAGATTATGTGATTATATAAGACCCACCAGGATAAAATCTGTATCTTTTTTTTTTTTGGTTGATCTGGGTCTTAGTTGTGGCACGTGGGCTCCTTAGTTGTAGTAGGCAGCTTCCTTAGTTGTAGAAGGCAGGTTCCTTAGTTGCAGCTTGAGGGTTCTTTAGTTGCAGCACGTAGCCTCCTTAGTTTCAGCAGACGAGCACCTTAGTTGTGGTCTGCTGGCTCCTCAGTTATGGCATGCAGGCTCCTTAGTTGTAGCAGGCATATGGGATCTAGTTCCCTCACCAGGCTTCGAACCTGGGCCCTCTGCACTGGGAGCATGGAGTCCTAACCACTGCACCATCCACGAAGTCCCTAAAATCTGTATCTTAAGGTTAACTGTCTTTGGAGTTTAATTACATCTGCAAAATCTCTTCATAGTAGTACCTATATTAATGTTTGATTGAATGACCAAGGAACAGGAATCTGGGGGCTGGAAGGAGAACGTCTTTAGAATTCTGCCTACCATAGCTAGAGATAGATAGATGATAGCTAAATTGTGACAGACAGATAATGATAGAACAAAATAATAAAGCAAAATGGGCAGAAGATTAATAACTGAATCTGGTAAAGTGTGCTTCTGTACTGTACTTGTAAGTTTAAGTTTGAAATTATTTTCAAATAGAAATTTCAAGATATTTAGGATTTTACAGTAAATATCATCAATAATATTGTCCCAAACTATCTTTTCTGTTTTTATCAACAGTTACTTCTATAAGTTATCTGTAGATACCCAGGAGAAAACTCATGTTCTCCTGACACCTTATTTTCCTCATATTCTTTCAGGTAGCAGTGGTCGAACTATTTCCAAGACAAAAACAAAACAAAACAAACAAAAAAAACCACTAATCCCTTGGGGCAAGAGAAGGAACACAAGAAACAAAAAAAGAATCCAAATTCTATTTTAACTGTAAAAGTTCAAAACATAGAAAGGTCTGGTTAACTTATGCACGTACAATAAGATTCTTGAGATGTTAAAAATGGATTTTTCCTACTTATTGATTTTGGCTGGTAACCAATGCCCAAAACAGATTCCAAAGCATTCTTCTGCTATAAATAGAGTACTTGCTGAGATGTAGCAAACCCAGTGTCTCAACACTAAGCTCATTATCCATCTTCAGCCTAAAAGAGAAAAAGCTTGAGATTCACTAGGAATTTTCTTTAAATACAGTCATCTGCCAAATAAGATGTGCTGCATATGCCCCTTTCCCTCTTGTGACTGAATATGTCTGTGTTTTTCATGAGATGAGGGGGTTCTTTTCCTACCGCTTTGGAGAAAGGGAGGCTTCATTTAAACCACTTGAAGAAAGGGACTTGTCTGTAAGAAGAAAGACGGGCACCTCAACCTCTGACCAAATGATTGTTGATGTGTAAAAGGTCATACATAGACGAAGACTGTTCAGTGCTACTAACTTTGTCAATTAGAGACAGAGAGATGGAGAGAGAGATTTGAAGCATCCTGAAATGTGAGGGACATGAGACAAAAATTCATAACATCTTAAATGGATCAGGATAGACAACTCAAGTGGTATTCCCTCTTGAACCAATTTTAACTTGTAAAACTCCTGTCCGAGAAGTCTGTGTGGTGGAGAGAGGTGACTCCAGCAGAAAGAGACTGTAGCTTGTCAATGTGCAGAGAAAAAGTTCAACAGGTTATAAGAAATCAGAGGGCTACTGTACCACCTGTGCAGATAAATGTATAGTGCAAATGATTTCACTTTGTGGGGAGGCTGGAAGTCTGTAAAGAATCCATTAAACATTCCAATGAGAAAGAGTCAGTGTTTGGAAATCTGCCCAGCCAGATGTTTTGATGAACAAAAAATAACAACACAAAGATTCAACTATGCTAAATGGTTTTTCCTTGGTCCTGGTTTCATCTCTTCCTCCTCCTGGTCATGAAGGAATCAGAAGTCATATAGTGCCTATGGAAGAGGCAGGACTCCCGAACATTGCAAGTTTTGCAGACTACAAGTGTGTATATAATTTTCATGCTTGAGGAAATATTCTGAATCTTTAAACACTGGAGTTATAACATAGCTTATGCTTCATTTTCCTTGACAGAGACAGTATTTTCTCATATTTCAAAATACTAGTTTGAAATTAGATTGCCTATTCCATTTACTAGGACTACTTAACAAATTACACTAAAACTTAATGAACCCTTTATTATGCTCATGGGTTCTTTAAGTTAGGAAATCAAACACAATATATTGGGTATGCTTGTCTTTGCTCCATGATACATAGGGCCTCCTATGAAAAGACTAAACGACAGGAGATGTCTTGATGGCAAGAGACTGGAATCATTTGAAAACTTGGTCACTTGGCCTAAGCCTGCTTACTCTCAAGGTTGATGCTGGCTGTCAGCTGAATCCTCAACCGTGGCTCTCAGCCAGAACACCTATTATGTGATCTCTCCCGAATTTCCTCCAAGAAGGCTGGGTTCCTAGGGTGACAGTCCTGTCACAAAAAGAGACCATGGAGACTCTACTTTTTGTATAATCTAGCCTAGGTGTTAAAAAAACATCATTTCTGTTGGTCACACTTTATATTAGAGCAGTCACAAGCCCACCAAGGTTTCCAGCAGGGGTGGAAGTTGGTATGGACTCCACCTCTTGGCGAGGAACAGCAAGGTTTTTAAAAGATTATGTTAGCAGAAATATCACTTTGGTCATTTATGGAAAGTACAATTTGCCACATTGCCTATTTTCAAGTCCACACAGTGCCAGATGTGACCATAAACAAGATACCTAAAATAATTTGAAAACCTCTATTTTCTTATCAATAACATAGGATGAGGATAACAGTATCTACTCATTGGTTTGTGATGAAGACTACATGAAAATTTCAACATACAGGGCATAACAGTTCTTATATTCATTATAAAAATATATGAGCGCTATCATTATTTCTTACGCCTGCCAAGAAAGCTTCTAAATCTGATGGAGTTAATTATAAATTAGCATATTCACACCACTCTGTTATTACTTCAGTTTCTTGAAATTTGGGTAAGCTCTTTGTTTTGTTTAGATGGATAATTAATAGTTTAATTGGGATTTTGGAAGGTGATTTAAGCAGATGGCATATTTGAAGTAGGAAAGAATAATTACTGTTTAATAACAATAACAGCTATTGAGGGCAATGAACATGACTCAATTTATTTCATTCATTTTCCCTTTCCCACTTCTACTACAAACCACTCTGTAAATCTGTAAGAAAATAAATACTAGAAGATGACAGACAAACACAAACACACACAGAAGAGCTCGGACTATAGAAATTACTATCTCCAAATCATTACAATGTTGCTCTGGGCCATCTGGCAGATCAACCATACTCCTACCTGATTTAGTATAGTTTTGATATGCAAGCAAATTATAAGCTATATAACTCATAGTGCAAAATTACTGACAACATACCCAAGGGTGAAAATTTGAAAGAAAACTGGCCAAAAGGTCCATTTGGCCTTAGAAAACAATTACTAGCTGTTCCTGGGAATCCATTTATATTTGGACACATTTTTCTCATTGCATTTGGAAGAGTTAATGATTAACCTGAAATAATTTTCATGCAACCTCATGACACAACTACAGTTTTATTTTAACTCCCCATTATAAAAAGTGCCTTAATTTCAGCTCCTAAAGATTTTCCTTTTGTTAAGAATTGAAAAGTAATGACTTTATTTACAAACATTACTTTTCAGAGCAGTGGGATTAGCAGGTGTCTATGGGGAGAAAGTCCCTAGAAAACCACCTCTGAAATGGCATTCAATTCTCAGAAACCTCAAAACGAATACTGCAAAATATTTCCACTTCATTGCACAATATTTAAAGTTGATTTCTGCATATTATGTGTATTAATTGTATATAAATGGGAAATTTTAAACATGGCAGGAAATGAGACAATGTTTTTGTTTTCTCTTGCAGACTCAGAAAAGTACCTAACACTCAGTAGACTGAAAAGCTATCATAAGAATTAATGGCCATTTAAATCTCCATTCAGGCATTAACCCATTTAATTAAACATGTAAACTCACCAACAGAGAAAAGAGAATGTAATTTAAATGGCCAAGACGAGTAATTTGCAAAGATTTTCTCCCACTCTGTGGCTTGTCTTTTTATCTCTTACACAGATATGTTTAAACTTCTGCAATCATTGAGCTATTCTCATAATTTTTACACATTTCTGAATAGCTGTTATTATTTAATAAAAACAATTCCAACCAGAGAATTAGAGTGGAGACCTAGGGTGAGAAAAGTAAGAATGGAAGTTGAAGAGGAATGAGGATTAATAAGTTAATCAAGAGAGATCTTTCACATTGATTACTAAAGTTTATGACTGACTCCACTCTCGGTGGCTGAGGTCCAAACGTGTAAAATAACTACCACCAACACAACAACAATAATGCAACACACAAACGATCTCCAATGACTTCCCATTGCTTAGATTAAAATCCAAATTCATATTTACCTAGTTCTTGCTGAACTTTCTGCTGTCCTTTGTCACTATATACAGACACATTACCTTTAATGTTGTTTCTCATACACGCAAAGATCCTTTTGGCCTTAGAGTCTTTAATTTTGGCTTTTAGCTCTGCCTAGACAACGACACACACACACACACACACACACACACACACACACACACACACACACACACACACACACACACACACACACACACACACACACACACACACCCCCGTGGCTGCTTCTTCTTGTCACTTACTTATCAGTACAAATGCCACCCAGCTTGTCAGACATACCTTTCTGGACCTATCAACAGAAAGCACCTGCATCTGCTTTTTGATCTCTTTCACAGCACCTTGCTTTGTTAACTTCAGAGTACATATCGCCATTTGAAAACACCTTTCTCCTCTGATGACCTTTCTATTGATTGCATCTCTTCCTCCCTGCTCACTAGAATCAAAGCCCCTCAAGAGTGGGGAAACATACCTTTCTGAAGCACTGCTGTAATCAGCACCCACCACGTAATAAACACTCAGTAAATATTTTTAAATAAATAACTGAATTAATAATGAGGTGATAAGAGATACCCACTGTAATGATGCCTCATGTTTCTAATTTTCTGAACAGAATTCTAATGAATAGAATTTAGAACATGAATGCATTTGCCTTTACTAATAATTTGTGAACATCAACATTCAAAAATTTCAACTGTTCAATTATTCCTTTTAAAGAAATAAATACCCCTTACAGTAATTAAATGAATCAGATTGTTATCACACACATTTAATATTTTGGCATCTGATTTACTTGAGTGCTAACTTTAAGGAATCCATACATGTTACTTGTGTGCATTTTACTTCTTTTGAGACAACAAGGTCACTATTTCCCTTATATTTTCTGCAGCTAATCTAGTACAAGAAGGCTTAAAACTCCAGGGATCTAAGGCAGTTGGTTAACATTTCATGAACAACGTAACAGAGTTGAGATTGAAAGTCATTCTTCTGGATCAAGAAGGTGAACCTCTCTCAGTCATTTTCCTTTGAATTGTTCTTTTAGTTCATTTGTTACTTTCACCGAATTCTCATTCAGTTCTTTGAAATGGCAAGTAATTCAAAATAACCAGTTAACGTGAGGAACATGAATTTGGTATATAAGACTATTCAGAGGTATTTTAAAGCATATTTTTATAGTACTGACAAGTTCTTTCTTTAAAAAGCACAATTTAGAAAATATTTTTAAAGGTTTTCGTTAGGACTCAATGAATTCATTGTTACCTCATTAAGTCGAAATGTTGTCAACATTTGTCCTAAGAAATAATGTCACTAATTCAATTAGTCACTATATAATAATCATATATTGCATTTAACTATATATGACTCGTTGTTCTTGGCACTAAGAATAAAAAACAGTAGACAGATGACAGTGTCCCTGGATTCATGGAGTTTGAGTTTAGGGGAGATAATGCTAAACGTTTTCATTTGACTTACATTCTACCGCTTCCCACTATTTAGTAGGCAATTATAATAGCACAGTAAGTGCTATAATTGAGCGTTTTAGGAGCATATAAAAGGGGCATCCAGCCTTTACTGGCAGTAGGTGCCAGGGCAGAGAAGGATTATGTCTGATTTCCTGATGGAAGCCATGGCTAATTTGATAGTAAGGCACAAAATATGAATAAAATCAGCTAGGTAGCCATGGGTGGGGGCAGATTGAGTAGGAGATTCAGACAGCTAATAGGGCTTAGAGAAGAGGAAGTGATAGCTAAACTGGAGAAGTAAAAATACCGGAGTATGTCAGGAATCTAGCTCCATATGATTGGGCATATTAATATCTGTCATTTAGGTTCCATCACTCATGTGTGGAATTATCATTTTATGTTAAAACAATTACATTAGTAAGCATAATAACTGTAATCTTTAATTTTCTCAATATCCAAGCCATTCTATGAGAGCTAATTGTTGATAAGGGATACGTTTAGCCACCAGATCCTTTATAAATCCTATTGACTGCAGTGCCCATTTGCTAAATTATGTGGTAACTTCACGAGCCCTGATAGACTTAATATATTTTTCCCAAGTACTTAATTTACGAAGGCAAAGTGGCTTTGGGGCTTGTCCAAACAGAGTGCTTAATCATACAACATATAAAAATATATCAGCTCAACTAGTAAAATATTATTCATGTTAAACTGCATTAATAAACTACTTAGAACCTTCATTTATAAGCACAGATCATAAAGCGTTTTTTTTGTGTGTGTGTGGTACGCGGGCCTCTCACTGTTGTGGCCTCTCCCGCCGTGGAGCACAGGCTCCAGACGCGCAGGCTCAGTGGCCATGGCTCACGCGCCTAGCCACTCCGCGGCATGTGGGATCCTCCCAGACCGGGGCACGAACCCGTGTCCCCCGCCACGGCAGGCAGACTCTCAACCACTGCGCCACCAGGGAAGCCCAATAAAGCGTCTTTTAAAAAAATCCAAATACATAAAAAATAACTTTGAACTAGATTGATAACTTAGAAAAACTGCAATGATGAGAAAATTGTTAAATTTCTTGCTCAGAGTTTTAAGCCCCCAACTGCTGGGCATTTTTTATTTATTTATCACATTGAGAAGGAGGCAATGATTGTTTCCTACAAGGTAAGGGGAATACATAAAGGAAACGGATTTGAATCCAGAAGGATAAGAACAGTGCTTAAAACGATTTGACATTTTTGAAATTTAGTAAAATCTCCTGCCTCAGTCTTTCTTTAGTGTGAACACAGGAGTTGCTGGAGTCCAAACTCCCACAAGTGGCAGGAAGGGTAGGCCTGGGCATCGTTGCTTGGTAATGAGAGATGATGACATGGGGTAAGCAGAGTGGAGCCATTGTGTCTTAAGTATTTTAGGTAAAATGAGGTTTTAAAGGGAAACAAGAACATGATTACATAACCTGGCTATGCATCTTCTGAGATGTATGAAAAATATACTTGCCATATTATATTTATAAAATGTGAGCTACTGTTAATAGAAATGCTGCTTCAGATTCTTTTTGATGCGTTATTGGAAATGAGGTATTAGAGTTTTACGACTTTTTATCGCTGGGGTCAATTGTTTGAATTAAGACCACATCAGCAGCCACTAGTATCTGATGATTGGCTTTGATCTTGTGAATTGCTGCCACACCTGCCCTGCTCTTCTCAGCAGGTGCGCTAAAGAACTGTCATTATGGTAAGACATAATGATACTAGACTAGGGATAGGGAGACTTGGGTTCCAGCTCTGTCACAAATCAGCTATTTCTCCTCAGGCAAGTCATCTAAATTCTACGACTTTTGGTTAGACTCTGAAATGAGCAAGTTATTCAGGATCTGTAAGTCCATGATCCAAGAATTGGACCTTAAATTATATCCCTTTGTCTGCCAAATAACAGAGTGAAGGAATTATAGGCATATCTTGTTTTACCGCACTTCGCTTTACTGTGCTTCACAGACATTGCGGGGTTTTTTTGTTTGTTTGTTTTTTACAAATTGAGGGTCTGTGGCAACCCTGAGTTGAGCCAGTCTACCAGCACCATTTTTCCAACAGCATCTGCTCACTTTATGTCTCTGTGCCACATTTTGGTAATTCTCACAATATTTCAAACTTTTTCTTTATTAAATTTGCTATTGTGATCTGTCATCATCAATCTTTAATCTTACTATTGCAAAAAGCTTATGACTCGCTAAAGACTCAGATGATGGTTAGAATTTTTTAGCAATAAAGTATTTTTTAACGAAGGTATGTACATCGTTTTTTAGACATAATGCTATTGCTCACTTAATAGTCTATAGTGCACCCAAAACTTTTATATGCGCGGGGAAACCAAAAAATTCGCATGACTCACTTTATTTCAACATATGATTAATACTGCAGCGGTATGCAGCCAAACCCGCACTATCTCCAAGGTACGCCTGTAGTTAAAATCACCAACTAACCTCTTTATAATAGAAACAGGATCCCCGTTTTTCTGTAAAGTAGTTGAAGAGAAGTTGAAGAAAAGAAGGAACGTGGAGACAACTCAGACAATTTGGAACAACAAAGCTGCCTTGTGGCAAATGATTCATCAGCAGTGCTTTCTGACAAGCTGAGTTGAAGATTAATGAAAGCCCTGTAGTTCCTAATTTCATCATCTCAAAGGGGGGATTTTCGGCATTAAATCGAGCCTGGTCACAGTT
This sequence comes from Delphinus delphis, assembly GCF_949987515.2. Lineage (NCBI taxonomy): Eukaryota > Metazoa > Chordata > Mammalia > Artiodactyla > Delphinidae > Delphinus > Delphinus delphis. The sequence continues at coordinate 43,524,652 of NC_082698.1, forward strand.
ATGATTCAACAAGGTGGAAAATGGATGGCCCATCCAAGGAGCCCTCTTCTTTGCTTATTCCAGCCTGGCACATGGGATGTGGAGAGGTGGTCAGCCCAGAAGAAGCCTGAAACTTTTACTCAGGAAATTTTCCACACACAAAAATGAAATCAAGTGATAAAATTGTATTTTCAAAGAATTTTTAATGACATGGGAAATACTCATGATATTTGAATTTAAATTTAAAATATTTAATAAAACAGCAAAATAGAATTGACATAAACCTAATCAGATGGATAATTTATATATTTATAATATGAATGTATACATGTATATATACACATATGTGTATATACACACACATACATATTTACCAAAAAATGTTAAACACACAAAAAATGAATACATTATTTGCTCTAGGCAGTGGCGTTATGAATGAATGATTTTAAGATTTTTGTTATACTTAGTGTATTTTCTAAGTTTTTTTATAATTCACATTTTCTACCTTTATAATTAAAAATAATTTTACGTTTCTCTGTGTCACAGTATTAACCCATTGCTCCAGGCTTTACTCATCTTATTGTGGTTTGAATTAGATCTACATCATATACGCTGGTTCTGGAGATATCTCTGGAGATATTTTATAAATTCAGATTCCAAGGCCCCATCTCTGAACTAATGAATCAGCTTCTTTAGGGATGAAACCTGGGAATCAATGTTCTAACATAGTTCTCAGGGTTTTTGATTATCAATAAGACTTTTTAAACTGTGATCTAAATAACAGATGCAAATGCCTCCTTCCGTAATCATTGAATGCCAGGGCTGGCAGGGATATTAGATGCCATGTATAACAGAATCACATTTTATAAGTAATGGAAATTAAGCCACACGACTAACTATTCACACAGTAAGGACATCAGTCCAAGTCTCCTGATTTCAAGTGTTCTCTGATTTCAATATCTTGCATCCTTAAGTTAAGCCCTATGAGTCCATGACTCTATTCTAGAACCATTTACAATTTGGCTCCTTTCCTAAAGCAGCAAAGACGTTTGCCCATTTTTTGCAGTAGTAAGTATTCTTTGAAGGGTGGACTAGAAACCTCACCTCACAGCATTTCAAGCAGCCACCAATCATCAGAGAATGACAACTCTTAGAACTGCTGTCTACTTGAGACAAACCCAGTTACCCGGAAGTAGAAAGGCTCTTGCTTTCACAGACATCTGAAATATGATTAAAAGTAGAATGTGAAGTAAGTGAAAATGGTCATGGTATACTCAATGTATTACTTACTCATGGTAACTGTATTTATGGAAAAAATTAAAAGCCTGTATCAAAATTAAAAATTTTAAATACTATTTTCTATTTTTAACCAATAGTGAATAGAGAACTGATGGAGCTATAAAGAATTGAGTTTAGATACACCTACAGAGATTTATTTACTGCAGATAAAGTCCCAGAGTTCAACCACCAGAAGACAGCAGAGAAAGGACAAAGCTTTATTCACTAGCAGCAAGTAGGCCATTCTGAAAGTGAGATGGCACTATGCTGTGGGTCTGCCGCAAGTCTCCTGCCTAGACATGCCGTATTACCATCTCTAACCTACTGTTCATAAGCTATGTCCATGGGCCTGGGCAAAGAGAAATAGGGAATCTTGCTGCTTTCCCAGGAGCAGTGCACAAATTGTCTCCATTCTGGAATAAACCAAATGGGTTATGAGGCTTCTGGTGTTCTGCTGTCCCCCAGAGAAATATGGAAGCCCTCCTAGTTTCTGCTATTATTGCAAAGAGCAGGACATTGGAAAACAGAATGTTACAAATTTAAGTGCTTTAGGCACTTTCAGCCCTCTAACCAGCCTTTCCAACATCCTCCCAATTCACCCTCTGAGGAAGTACAGAGGCTCTTCCCAATCCTCCCTCTTAATCGGCTTGGAGAAACATCACTCCAGATTGGGGATGAATTTCTTCCAGTCCTAAGTGACACCAGAGCCGCATTCTCTGTGCTCAACCCCACTACTATAAAGCATCCCTGCCTTGGAGTACTAAAACAGTTCAAATACTGGGGAACCTCAAGAGGTTCCTGTTTCTGAATCTATTCCCTTTTGTTTGGGCCCTTTGAGAGATACACATCCTTGTCTCCTTGGTTCCTCCACCCCTATCCTTTTATTAGGCTGAGACTTCTTAGAGAAGTATCATTTCAGAATTTCTTTCTCCAAAAAGGAGGAAATAATTCCAGAATTTGACAATAGTCGTCAAAACAGCCAACCAGGCTACTTTTGTTTCTTCCACTTCTGACAATACTAAAGCTACTTCTCAAAATACTGATCATTTTGTCCCTACTACATCATCTTCCATCCACCTTATGGGCAAAATCTCCCCCTGATACTGGAAAAATTCACAGCACAGCTCCCATCAAGATTCAAATAAATCCCTCAAAACCTCCTTCCGGAATTAATCAATATCCTCTATGTAAAGAAGTTTTTCAAGGCATAAAGCCCATAATAGAAGATTAAGAGCCTCAAGGCCTCAATATCCCTTGTACTAGTCCCTGCAATACTCCTATTTTATTAGTGAGAAAACCTAAGGGCTGAGGGTGGAGGTTTGTCTAGGACCTCTGAGCAAGAAACACTGTTATCCCTCAACACCCTATTTTTCCTAACCCTCACAATTACCACCATCCATTACCATGGGAGGTAAATTGTAATTGATTTACGTGGTGCATTATTCAGTACTCCAGTTGATGAAGCTAGCCAATACCTTTTTGCCTTCACTTAGGAAGAAAAACAATTCACCGGAACAGTAATGCCTCAGGGTTTTACTGCAAGTCCTTATTTCTCACAAATTCTGAAGGCTGATCTGGAGGATATAAAGTTCCCTAGGGTTCTACTTTGTGGCAACATGTGAATGATTGGCTTCTTTGCTCTCCTTCTCAAGCCTCCTCACAGTAACACAGCGTGCACTTGCTAAAGCTTTTATCCTCAAAGGGACCTAAAGTCGCCAAAGAAAAACCGCAGTTCGCCCAAACCCAGGTTCAATATTTAGGGCGTCTGATATCAGAACAAGAGTACTCTTAGATCCAGATAGATTTCATGGTGTCCTCAGTTTCCTAAAACCCAAAACTGAGTGCCAACTGCAAGGTTTTCTCGGGCTATTTGGTTATTGCCAATACTGGATTCCAAATTTCTCTCTTATGGCCAAATCTCTGTGTGCTTTGCTTAACAATAACAACCCCAACCCAATTTTATGGGAAGAAGTGGATGACATAGCTTTTAAGGCCTAATAAGAGAGTTTGATAAAGCCACCTGACCTTGGGCATCCCAAATATCAGATTCCCATTTTCCTTTTTGATGAAAAGAAAGTACCCTTGAGGTACTCACCCCAAAATACAGAGATTACCATCGACCCTGTGGCAAAGGGATGCCTCCCTGCCCTAGAACCATTACCACCACTGCCCTTTAGATTAAAGTCACTCGGATAATCACAGTGGGATCCCCTTTAACCATCTTTGTACCTCATGCAGTAGATGTTCTCCTAAATTCTCACCACAGTCAACATTTCTTAACCAGTCACCTCATCTATGAAGTTCTTTTGTTAAGTGCTCCTCACGTAACTCTTTTACAATTTTAAACATTAACCCAGCTACTTGTCCCCCCTCCAACACCAACAAAGTACCTCAAAAGTACTTAACGCTGGGGATCACCTCCTGACTTCCTCACGATGACCTGCAGAAAATTTCTTTAGGTAACACTGACTTCTCAAGGTTCAGTGATGGTTCTTATTTAAAAGGTGACAATGGCAAATACTGTGCTGGGTATGCTACCGCAACTCCTTTTGATGTTGTTGAGGCAGCATATTTACCTATGGTGCTTTGTCCCAACAGGCTGAATTATATGCTTTTCCACAGGCTTGCTCTTTGGCCAAGGACAAAACCGCCAATGTTTATACTGAGAGTAGAAACGCTTTTGGAGTAGCTCATGATTTTGGAATGTTGTGGAAACAAAGTGGCTTCCTTAATTCCAGTGGAAATCAAATTAAACATGGTCCCTATGATCAGAATTATTGGATACAATACTTTTACCTGCCACTTTAGCTATTACTAAGTTTCCAGGAAATTCTAAACTTGATTCTCCGGAAGCTAAGGAAAATCACCTTGCTAACATTTCTGCAAGGAAGGCTTCCCTTGAAGGGACCAGCAGCAGCCACACCTCTGTCATGGTCTGAAGGGATGTTTCCCCAAATGATAACCTAGAAAAACTGGCTAGAGAAGCCCGGCAATTGGCCTCAGAAAAGGAAAAACAAGTTTGGAAATTCAACAATTGCTGGTTTGACAAAAGGAGAAAGCTCTGATTTGGACGAAATAACAGCCTAGCCCTACTGGAGACTCTAAAATTCCGACTTCTCGCAACTGTGTATGCATTAAACTACTGCTCTACTGACAGAATGATAGCATTTATGAATCAATATTGATAGGAAACATTAACAAGGCCACAAAAAGTACCTACCTCACTTGTCCCATTTGTCCAAATCCGAGGAAGCTTGTTTGTACTGCTCCTAGACATTTAAAATCACCTAATGGACCACTTGAGGTCTGGCAAATGGATTTCATTCAACCTCATGGATATAAATATGCTTTATTCACATTCTGTATGTTTCTACACTGGACCGAAGCCTTCCCTTATAGAGAGGCTACTGCCTCTTCTGTGGTTAAAGTCCTTTTGGAAAAGATTATTCTTACCCAGGGAACTCCTCTGGAACTTCAAAGTGACAGATGAACCCATTTTACTGGTCAGGTACTTCAGCAAGTCTGCGCTGTTTCACCAGTTTTACAATACTTTCACTGTGTTAACCACCTTCAATCGTCTGGTTTAGTCAAATGCACTAACAGCATTAAGTCTCAACTGGTAAAACTGGTAGAGGTCCTTCCATGTACTTTGGCCAAAAGTCCTTCTAAATTTTAGATCCATCCCTTTTGAATTCATAAACTCGCTACTGAGATAGTCACAGGATGCCCAATGCACTTGGTTCCTGCTTCTTTTGACCCACAACTGATAAAAGGAGATACATTCCAATATTGCAAAGGCCTAACTGCTTTTGCTAAAAATAACCATGTTTTGGTAGAACAATCTTTTCATAGTGTGACTTCAGGAGACAAAGACCTTAAGCAACACACTTGGCAAGCTGGTGACTTTGTCTACTGGGAAAGATACCTCCAGAAAATCTCTCTTCAACTTCACTGGAAAGGCCCCTATCAGGTATTACTAACCAACCCTTATGCCACTAAACTCCAAAGAAAAGACTTTTGGATTCACATGACACACCTAAAGAAAGCACCAAGCTCTGACTGGACTCATACATCATCTGGTGTCCTGAAAGAAAATATTTTCCAGAATTGAAGCAGGAAACTTCTGATGAGATAGCTTTCCCAAGATATCCCGTTGGAAGTTTGTTGCCAAACCTTTGATGAGGACAATGTTTCAGATGATCTCCAGTGTCTATGATTTTGATAACATATGGACTTTAGATAAAAGGTCCTGAGAGTTCCCACTTAGCCCTCCTTATTACTCTAATGTGACCTCAAGAGGTTTACAATTTTTCCCTCCAACGTGTGGCCTCAGTTCTAGACCACTGCAATAAAGCAAATATTACAATAAAGTGAGTCACATGATTTTTTGGTTCCCTAGTGCATATAAAAGTTATGTGTAGTCTGCTAAGTGTGCAATACTGTTATGTCTTTAAAAATGTACACCCTAACTTAAAAATAATTTAGTGCTAAAAAATGCCAGCCATCATCTGAGCCTTCAGCGAGTCATAATCTTTTTACAACAGCAACAAAGATCACTGATCACAGGTCACCATAAAAAATATAATAATGAAAAAATCTGAAATTTTGCAAGAATTACCAAAATGTGACACAGAGACACCAAGTGAGCAAATGCTGTTGGAAAAATAGTGCCAAAAGACTTGCTCAATACAGGGTTGTCACGAACCTTTAATTTGTAAGAAAAAAATACAGTATCTGCAAAGCACAATAAACAAGGTATGCCTGTAAACACAAACCTTAATCAATAGCATCGAGAAACCAGGAGACAGAGCTCTCCTGCATGACAACAGCAGAGTCCAACAGAAAGAAGACAGATTCCTCTTCTTTCCCAGTAAGAACTCAGCCAATGAAAAGCCATGAACTCTTTGTTTACTATAGCCCTCCCAACTTCCTTTTCTCCTCTATAAGAAATGTTCTCCTTCCATTGCTGTGCAGGGACTTGCATGTGGCTTGCCATGGCTGCAGACCCCAAATTGCAGTTCTCCTCTGATCCTGAATAAACTCATTTTTTGCTGGACTGATAACTGGCAGTCTATTTGTTTTAGGTCAAAACACCAAAATGATTGTTCATAATGTCTAAAAGTCAGACAAAATGAGTTTCCTTATTAATGTCATTATTGATATTCTTAAAAATGATGCAAGTGCAGCTTTGATTTGCTCAAGATTATATAATAGTAAGAAGTAGAGATGGGATTCAACTACAGGCCTATCTGGCTCCAGAACCAATTTTCTTACAATTATTCTAAATCAGTTTTGTTCCTCTCTTGCTTAATATCATTTAGTGGTTCCCCTTAACAATCTTTTATCTGTTCACTAATTCAAATATTTAATTGCCCAGTATGTGCCACAGCTTGTCTATTAATAATGAATAACACATTCTCTACTCTAATGATCTTATGATTATTATGAGATACAAAGAAATGACAGAATGTTAAATTGAAATAGAGGATGAATATATACAGAAAGAGCACCTAACATTGACTTGGAAGGTGACAGAAAGCTCTGGAGAAGAAGTGATATTAATTAATGGACAAACAGCAGTGAAGGCAAAGGGAACAGCATGTGATGCAATGTCTCCAAAATCTGAAAGTTCATGGCATGTTACCTCAGTCTGATGAGAACTAAAGTAGGAGGGCTCTGGTAAGGGATTAGACTAAGGAGAGAAGCAGGGACTAGATTAAGAAGTAATTTATGAGCCATGTACAGGAGTTTGAGCTTAAAACCCCAGCAGATAGGAATGCACTAAAGATGTTTTTAAGCAAGGTGGTGCAATTATTATATTTGCATTTTATTAAAAAGATCCATCTGGCTAAGGTAGGGGAGAGAGATGAAAAAAAATCAAGTTCAGTCAGAAGACTGTTCCACCAGCTAGATAAGAGACGAAGGGGCCTGAACAGGGTGGTGGCTGTGGGATAAATAAACATGGAAGGAGCCTCATTAATAAGCCACAGGAGAAAGGGATCAAGGCATAAGGAATGGTACCCAGGTTTCTGGATGTATGGTGCTACACGCATGGAGATGAGGAATATAGGAGGAGTCCACTGAGGAGAGTAGGGCATCAAGGGAAGCCTGGGATCTCATTGCTTCAGTCTTAGGTTAAGCTTTAAATGTCTGAGATATTTAACTTAATATGACAGAAAAGCAGTAGGATATTAATTTCTATTCAACAACAATCTTTTGAACAGCTGCTATGTATTACACTCTATGCTAGGCACTGTGGATACAGAAATAAGGAATAAGATAATAAGATGCAGAATAATAGAGTAAGGCATGCTTTTTTTTTAAGCTGCCCTCATGATTCTTACCATCTAGTAAGGAAGATATAAGTAGAACAACTAATTACAAGTATACTTATTAATGCTATAAAAGGGTAAGTATCAAAAGGCTCAGGAGATGGTACTTAATATGAGGGTGTCAAAAAAAAAAGCCTCCTTAACAACTGATGTGAAACTTTTAAATAAATTTTATCATTTATTTTAAATTACATGTCTGATCTGTAAGTAAATGTCAAGCCCACTTAAGTTTTATTATAAATTTTTTTCCATAATATATCATTAAACTAGTGAGATCTTAAGTTTTAAAAGATGCTATAGTTTCAAGCTTGGTGGCAAGAATCCAAAAGGTATGTGCATAAGCTACTTTACTTTTGTAACTTACTTATTGCCTAAGTTTTTTTTTTTTTTTTAAATTTAATTTAATTTATTTATTTATTTATTTTGCGGTACGCAGGCCTCTCACTGTTGTGGCCTCTCCCGTTGCGGAGCACAGGCTCCAGACGCGCAGGCTCAGCGGCCATGGCTCACGGACCCAGCCGCTCCGCGGCATGTGGGATCTTCCTGGACCAGGGCACGAATCCGTGTCCCCTGCATCGGCAGGCGGACTCTCAACCACTGTGCCACCAGGGAAGCCCCTTGCCTAAGTTTTTTATGCAACAAATACATTCTCAGATGACTTCTATAAGCCAGTTGTACAGTACTGATGTAGTATCAGAGACGTTATACAAGTAGTGAGAGATGAAAATGACTGATGCTAAATTACTGAGCTTTGATTTAGGATTTAAGTCATTGACCTTGATCAGATAGACACTGGACTGGAGTTTTGGAAAGTTTATGATCTGGTGATTGTCATGGTCATGGCTCTAACGTAGAAAGATTAATTTGCAAAAGCTTTTCTGATGATCACATGTTAACATTAAGGTATTTTGATGTATTTTACACCTGTATCCATCTCACACTATTGTCTAATATTGTTTTAGTGGCATATGATCCAATATTTTAAGCATAAATCCTTCCACATTCCTTACAAATTTGATCATTGATTTCAGAAAATGCATTAACAGTGCTTATTATGAAGACAAACTTAATTACACTGTCAATATTCAAGCAGAGGTCTAATAATAAAATAGAAAAGGGGGTATAATGAAAGGGCTAGAAAGTTTCCAAACTTTTCCTCCCCTATTCAGTGCTCCTTAGAATATCAGGCAAAATAAGGACTTGGCTTTATTGTTTTCTGCCTCAGCTAATTAACTAGAATCCCTCTCTTAAAAAGCACACATAAGACCTTGGAATCGGTTACAGCACCTCTGTAAACAGGCTGGAGATGATAGGAAAGGTGAAGATTGTATTTTTCTTTATATGGTATACAAATGAATGACTTTTAGGGTTTGGCAGGAAGTTCTTAAGAGGTCTGGTTTAGATTCTTCAAGTGCTGAAGGTCATAAAGTGCAAAACTCACTAGTACCAGCAAGAGACCCCTCAGACAAGAGTGGCAGTTGTCAGTACTCTGTCAATAACTACATGGGCAGAGGGGAGAAAGTGTGGATGTAGTATTGAGTGGGACTGTACAGGTGGAGGAGAATTGGGAACTTTGGAAGCATATAAAAACCTCATGAAATTCTTGCTCTCTAATCAATTTAGACCTGACCCTTTCTTGACCTCATCCAATGGCATGGAGGACAATTTAGGGCAACTTAAATCTCTTAGCCTCCTATATTCTACATTTAATTATCTGGGACATGGGGAGACCCAGTTATAGGAAAATTGCTTCTCTAATCATGGGATTGGAGAGATTCTATTTTTGTCACCTCTCTGATTTTTTTTTTATTTTATACAATGAACTTATGCTTTTATAAATGGGGGGGTGAAATTAATTCATTTAAGATTCCCTCTCTCACTTAGCATATGTAAATATTTCAACAGACTCAAAATTATCTACAAATCTTTTAAGGCTATTATAATGTTAGTAAATTCCTAGGGAACGCCATATTAGACAGAGTCAACAGTGACTAATATGAATGAAACAGCAAGCATCCTGGAGGTATTGTTAAGAGAGTTTTTACCTTGGGGGGAAAAAAGGAGGAAAATGCCAGAGGAAAGTAGTTAAATGGTGGTATACATAATAATCTGGTTGTTGATATCAGAACTCTCCATTTAAATGAAAATTCTAAAATTTTATTTATGTTCTAAAATGAGATAAATTATCTGGATATCAAGAGACTCAGTCAAACGATGCAATGGAACGGTTACTAGACAATGAAGACTGACCGCTGATAATAGAAACAGTCCCTCTGTTTTCAGAAGACCTACAGAAAAGAGAATGACAACAGCACAGTTTGTACATACATAGCAATATTGTTAACACCTAATATTTTAGTGAACTTACAAAGGTCTAATCACTGGCCTCAGCACAGCTTTTATGGATCATCTCATTTAATCTTCACTACAATCATATGAAAAGGTTATTTACACCCTCCCCAATTCACAGATGTAGAAACTGAGGCTCAGAATGAATGAGTGGCTTGACCAAAGTTACACAAATAGTTAAGGAATACAGGAGTTTAAAACAAGCTCTATTTAATTCTTGACCCCATTATTTAAACCACTATTATCATTAGAATTTATAGGGGGTGTTAGTGTATCAAAAAATTATAAGCTTTCTTTACCATTTGAGATTTTAAAAGATCCATCCATAACTGAATCAATGAAATTTCAATAACTGATAAATTGGATATCTAAAGAGAACTGAAAATTATAGAGTGTGTCTCTATAATTTGTATGTTCACATATAAATACGTTCATAAATAAATCATTTGCACAGCTTCTCTGCCCAAGTCATATTCATATTTCCTGAGTGACTTCCCCTGGTGTTGCAGTATTCCTCTATTTCTTAGTCACAGAATAGCTCAGACCAGGAGTTCCTAACCTTTCTTTGGAAATAGACCCCTTTTAAAAGTTATATAAAGCTCTGGGTGTTCTCCACTAGATCCCTAAATGCACATGCAAATAAGAAAACACAGTGTTTAGACTACTTCAGGAGATTCACTGGTCACCTGAAACTAGGGTGAGCATATAACTGGTTTCCCAGGACAGTTCCAGTTTATTCTTGTGTCCCAAATGTCTACTGTACTTTCCTCTTTAAGATAATAAACTACATGGACTCCCTACCTAAAAAAACACATTTAGGTTAAAAATATATGCCCATTCTTCTTTGTATTTGTCTTCTTGGTCAAGACTGTATTGTTGCCCACTGGTACAAGGTGAAAATGTTCGGACAACCATCAATGAGGGTGAAAAAATAAGTAATCTTATTTTTAAGGTTATCTGAAGTTATTATTCTATTTGCATTTGTAAGAAGCTTAAAAAGACATCACAAATTGTATTTTTAAGAGGCCTAAAAATGACATGATTCTTTATGATTATACACAAATGTATTGATAGAAAAATTGGGGCTTTTTTATGCAGTTAGAAGTTAGTTGAAATGGGAGTGCATCTGGGAACAAGGTGAAATGATCACAGCAGGGGAGCATGATTACTCCCCTGAAAGTTGATTGAATGTTCCATTGTACAGACCTTCTGCAAAACGTTGAAAAAAATACTCAACAGCACAGCACATTAAATAACGCCATAATATGCCATGATGCACATTAAGGGGGATTATTTTCTGAAACAGGGGAGTAAAGTTTTCTTCAAGTTATTTGTGAATTTTAAGGAAAATAAATTTACTTAAACTCTCCTCTATAGTGCACTGGGCCATTCGTCTATGAAATTGACAATAGTTCTTTCCAGATTCTATACAGGCATTCAAGCACTGAGTGATTTTCTCCCTGCTTTGTTTTTCTCATTGTAATTTTTTTCCCCAGTAAGCACAGGTCACAGAGATTAAGTTACTGGTTTTTCTGTTGTATTCCAAGGCAGGTCTTACTCTCTAGAAATTGTTTAGATCAAGTATGTTAGAGTGCTTGTTGCCATAATTAAAGTAACTAGTAACGAATGTATAATTTGCAGAATCATGTGGTAGCCAATTTTTCTAAGTCAAGGTCTGTGAAACACATCATATTCCTCTGTAAATATGTGTGTGTTTCCGTAAATGTGTTTCTACATCATAAATATATAGGAAAAGTGAAAATTTTACACCAAATTCGCTAAATACCTAGTTATTTTCCTCTGTTTTAAAAGCAACCAACTACTTTGTATGGGACCCAGTAGGCTATGCAGTCTTTAACATCTGTTATACACATAGAGAAATAAACCTGTATTAGATGTGATTCCATGAAGAAGTCTGCTTATCTAATTTTGCCATACGTGGGCACGAGACTTCACGGTCTATACAGAGTGTTGACACCTTCTTGTGTTAATACTGTAAAGATGTCTTGGGATTTTAAGAATATGTGAAAAGAGCCCGTGAAAATAATTATGCCCATCTTTAATGATAATTATATATTATTTTAAACTCAGATTTACATGTATTGGCAAGTTGAGGATATATAATACATTTTGTCATGTCTCAGTTATTCCTCATTTAAAATTGGATGATAACCAGTGTGATTTAGGAAATAATTCCAGACTGAACTAGATTCATCTTCTTTCTCCCATGAATTACACAGTTTCATGTTCAATGCTTCTTATCTTAGGTGTCCATGTCTATCTGCTTTATTAGAGGTGAAAATTTTATTACACTTGCATAAGTTACCTGAGGACATTTACTACAGCAAATTTTTCTTTAGCACAACTTTTATAATGAATTTATAAAAAGGTTTTTGCTATATTCCAATATAATTTTCAAAATTCTGGGCACATGCTCTTTGGTTGACCTTAAGCAGAAGTTTTAGCTCTTTATCTGCCTCTGTGCTGTTGGCCAGCTAGGTTTTCCCTGCCCTGATCAGCATCCTCTGCCCACAGCGTTGATGATATTCCTACTTAAAATTTTTCTTTTGTGGGGAAATAATTTGGTAAAGTACCAGGATAAAATATTAATGCACAGAAATCTCTTGCATTCCTACCCACTAATGACAAAAAATCTGAAAGAGAAATTAAGGAAACACTTTCATTTACCACTGCAACAAAAAGAATAAAATACCTAGGAATAAACCTACCTAGGGAGACAAAAGACCTGTATGCAGAAAACTATGAGACACTGATGAAAGAAATTAAAGGTGATACAAACAGATGGAGAGATATACCATGTTCTTGGATTGGAAGAATCAACATTGTGAAAATGACTCTACTACCCAAAGCAATCTACAGACTCAATGCAATCCCTGTCAAACTACCACTGGCATTTTTCACTGAACTAGAACAAAAAATTTCACAATTTGTATGGAAACACAAAAGACCCCGAATAGCCACAGCAATCTTGAGAACGAAAAATGGAGCTGGAGGAATCAGGCTCCCTGACTTCAGACTATACTACAAAGCTACAGTAATCAAGACAGTATGGGACTGGCCCAAAAACAGAAAGATAGATCAATGGAACAGGATAGAAAGCCTAGAGATTAACCCACACACATATGGTCACCTTATCTTTGATAAAGGAGGCAGGAATGTACAGTGGACAAAGGACAGCCTCTTCAATAAGTGGTGCTGGGAAAACTGGACAGGTACATGTAAAAGTATGAGATTAGATCACTTCCTAACACCATACACAAAAATAAGCTCAAAATGGATTAAAGACCTAAATGTAAGGCCAGAAACTCTCAAACTCTTAGAGGAAAACATAGGCAGAACACTGTATGACATAAATCACAGCAAGATCCTTTTTGACCCACCTCCTAGAGAAATGGAAATAAAAACAAAAATAAACAAATGGGACCTAATGAAACTTCAAAGCTTTTGCACAGCAAAGGAAACCATAAAGAAGACCAAAAGACAACCCTCAGAATGGGAGAAAATATTTGCAAATGAAGCAACTGACAAAGGATTAATCTCCAAAATTTATAAGCAGCTCATGCAGCTCAATAACAAAAAAACAAACAACCCAATCCAAAAATGGGCAGAAGACCTAAATAGACATTTCTCCAAAGAAGATATACAGACTGCCAACAAACACATCAAAGAATGCTCAACTTCATTAATCATTAGAGAAATGCAAATCAAAACTACAATAAGATACCATCTCACACCAGTCAGAATGGCCACCATCAAAAAATCTAGAAACAATAAATGCTGGAGAGGGTGTGGAGAAAAGGGAAACCTCTTGCACTGTTGGTGGCCATGTAAATTGATACAGCCACTGTGGAGAACAGTATGGCGGTCCCTTAAAAAACTACAAATAGAACTACCATATGACCCAGCAATTCCACTACTGGGCATATACCCTGAGAAAACCGTAATTCAAAAAGAGTCATGTACCACAATGTTCATTGCAGCTCTATTTACAATAGCCAGGAGATGGAAACAACCTAAGTGTCGATCATCGGATGAATGGATAAAGAAGATGTGGCGCATATATACAATGGAATATTACTCAGCCATAAAAAGAAACGAAATTGAGCTATTTGTAATGCGGTGGATAGACCTAGAGTCTGTCATACAGTGTGAAGTAAGTCAGAAAGAGAAAGACAAATACTGTATGCTAACACATATATATGGAATTTAAGGAAAAAAATGTCATGAGGAACCTAGGGGTAAGACAGGAATAAAGACATAGACATACTAGAGAATGGACTTGAGGATATGGGGAGGGGGAAGGGTAAGCTGTGACAAAGCGAGAGAGAGGCATGGACATATATACACTACCAGACGTAAAGTAGATAGCTAGTGGGAAGCAGCCGCATAGCACAGGGAGATCAGCTCGGTGCTTTGTGACCGCCTGGAGGGGTGGGATAGGGAGGGTGGGAGGGAGGGAGACACAAGAGGGAAGAGATATGGGAACATATGTATAACTGATTCACTTTGTTATAAAGCAGAAACTAACACACCATTGTAAAGCAATTATACTCCAATAAAGATGTAAAAAAAAAATAAGATTTAAACATTTCTAGAGCACTCTTTGTTTTGTTTTTTATTATTATTTAAAATGAGACACAATGGCTAGCAAGTTTTCTTTTACATCAGTTTTAAAATAATCTTGGTTTCAGAAAATTTTAAATGTAAAAGTGTGCAGAAAAAAAATGATGCAAGTCACAGTTTCCTGTTTCCAAATTTCTTAGTGAAAAAAATATAAAAGAAACTGTTGCTCTATCAGCTATTTGAATTGAACTTTTGATTAATCACAAAATTTCTAATTTCTTAGTACTTACTTAATACTTAATAAGCAGAATAAAATGATGGAGAAGAAGAGGGTAGGAAGAGAACACCTCAAGTTCCCAGGGGCCTTCTACTTCTGTTGCACAATAATCAAACTACACCATAAATTTTCAGCATAATAAACAGTAACAACAGGAACAGTATCTGGGGACTATTTTGGTAATGGATTCAAACTGTAACAAAAATAAATCCCTGAGACAGATATACTCACAACATTACTATACAAAGTATTAGTTACTATAGATACATTCTGTTGTCACTAAGGGTTGTGTGTGTGTTCATAATTAAGCCAATATTTTCCTGTGAATTCTCCAGATCCTCAGAGACAGGATCTCACAGATCAGTAAAACCTAATTTTACTAAATTTTGCTGAAACCTAACCTTGGGTGGGTAGGCTACTGGGACAACCCATCCTTTATTCGAGATTTAGTGCACAGGAAAGATATTAATGACACAGGTTATTTTATTCTACCCTATCTCCTTTTTCTGTCCGGACAGAACCATTTGCAAACTCCAACACTGCTTCCCCCAACACACACATACTCACTCATTTCTTTAGGGGAACTGCTTCTCCCACACCGCCCATATCCATGTAATTCTGGTGGGGCTTCTAATAGTACTTTCATATTCATTAGCCATGGTAATTATTCCAGAGTTCAGGCTGATATCTCAAACAAAGCCATTCAGATACCTTACCCACGTTTTTATATACTCAATCTGAGAAAGATGTTTCTCTCTTTGCTCTGAGACTATCTAAATGTAATAATACAACTCTGGAGCTGTCTGCATCCATTTCTTCTCCTCACATAAGAATAACCTGTCTGCAGCAGAGGAGTTAAAGGTTACAGAAAGTTTAGGGGGTACGAGAGTTGGCCAACAGCCCCAAGTCAGAGGGCATACAGTCCTCCATAAGACTATGCTCACTTCTGACACCACCTACAAGTTCTGGAGGTTCCCCAAACCACCCTCATGTTTGAGGACTCACAGAACTTACTGACAGCTATTATTCTCAGTTACAGTTTATTACAGGAAAAGGACGCAGCCTGACATCAGATAAGGGAACAAGCACATAGGACAGAGTCCAGGAAGGTTACAAATGTAGCATTTCCGTTGTTCTGTCCCCATGGAGTCAGGATGCATTCATCATCTTCCTGGCATTGATGTGTGACAATACACATGGTGTACTGCCAACCAGGGAAGGTCACCTGAGCTTCAGCATTCAGAGATTTTATTGGGGCTGCATGATATAAGCATGACTGATTGCCCATGTGGCTGATTTCACTCTCCAGGTAGACTGATAACTCATCATCAGACGACCCTAACTCACATTGTCGATCATCCAGGCATGGCCAGTCTCCACCCTAAGTCACAGTTTTAAGAGTATCCACATGACCCAAAGCCCCCGGACAAGCAAAGCTATTCCTATCAGGTACGATATTCCAAGAAATCAGATATTACTTCCCAGAAACCAAAGGCAAAGGCCAGACCTTTTCTTTGCGCAAGGCCAAATTCCTTATTACTATATATAACGTGGGGAGAAAGAGAAAAAGAGACAGCAGAAGAGAGCATTTTTGATTCCTCTATCTGATGGTGCTTAAGGACTGTCCCACTTCTATCTTCCCAAGTTACTTAAGCCAATACATTCCCTTTTTGCCTGAACAAGACTCAGTTGGGTTTCTATTACTTTTAAACAAAAAGAAGGGAAAAGGAGAAGGTAGAAAAGGAGAATATTTCAATTCTAATAAAAGGTTATTGTGACAACCCTGGCCAGTAATGATATTTTAATAACTTTTCACAGTAATTTTCTGCCTGACATACAAATAGCCCTAACTATAAAAGCAGTTAAGAAATACGTTGCATCCAAATTAAAAACTGCAACAGAAATAAACTCCTTGAATTTATTCTCATAAGAAAATAAAGTGTTAGCTGCTCTTCTCCGTTTGCACATCCCTGAGTATTTTAACTAACAAAGCCAAGATTCCCTCCATGCTCTGGAGAACTGAAACAACTGACAGCAGCCTAACTTGCATCATGCCCCAGGGAGTTCTTTACTTTTATACTCACAGGGATGGAATGTGGGGCTGGGAAAAGACCAAAGGACCTTGGAGCCATTCCAACTGGAGTGACTTAGAATAAAATGTCCAGTTTTAATCAGGGTTGTATGTGTCAAAACATTACCTGACAAGATTTTTTTAACTGTATATTCTTCAGAGCCCACTCGAAACCTTATGAGTGTGTGGGCACATGTAAGTTGGAAAAGCTCCTTCAGTGATTTCATTGTCCACCTCTGATTAACTCGTTTTCTCTACGCAGGTGTCTCAGAAAAGATAAAGAACTCTACTGTGGGACTAGGGGTTCTTCACAAAGCAGTAAATAATTTAGTGGATAGCACATCATAGGCATTCAATAAATATTTCTTATATAGGAAAAGATGAATGCATTATATGTCATTCATTCACCACAAGCTGATTTGGGTATGTTGGGAATTTCCCCAACATACAAGCAAACAACAGAGTTCTAGGTGCTGTCATGTTTGTCCTTCAAATCTACCACTGGCTGTAGGATAAGGAATTATCCTCTCAAACTCTTTTGCATCAACAGAACAAACTCTAAAAGACACCCTTCTGTTCAATCTATACCTACTATTGACTCACCATGGGTGATGTAAGTGGGAGGACCTAGTGGATACAGGGTGAGGCAGAAAGCTTACAGCTGTAAGACAAAGTCATGATCTTTAAGGAGCTTTCAGTTGTGCAATTACCCTCAACGATTTGTGTCTCAACTTGGTAGCCTGGCCTGGAAAACAGCCAGGATGTTTATTTACCAAAGCTTCAGAATATAGATCAAGAGAGTGATAGCTGAACCATTTCTAAGTGAGAAGGTCAAGCTTGACCAAATTCAGAGAAGCGTCCTCTAGTAGACAGGATAATGGCTTCCCCAAAGACACCTACATCCTAATCCCTGGAACCTGTGCATATGTTACCTTACATGGCAAAACAGACTGTGAAAATACAATGAAGTTAAGGATCTTGAGATATGGAGATTATCCTGGGCTTTCTAGGCAATCTAGATAGAGCCAGTGTAATCACAAGTGTCCTAATAACAGGGAAGCAAGTGGGTCAAAGTCAGAAAAGATGTGATGATAGAAGCAGAGGTTGGAGTGATGCACCCTGAAGATGAAGTAAGGGGCCATGAGCTAAGGAATGCAGGCAACCTCTAGAAGCTGGAAAAGGCAAGGAAGATTCTCTCCTGGAGCCTCCAGAAGGAATAAAGCCCTGCTGACACTTGTTTTCAGCCCTGTAAATCTTGTTTTGTATATCTGACCTTCAGAACTGTAAGATAATAACTTTGTGTTGTTTGAAGCTACTAAGTTTGTGGTAAATTGTTTCCGCAGCAATAGGAAACTAACCCACACACACAGCTCTATCTTTAGAGCAAAAGGCCTGAAGTCATAGTGCATAAATTTGAGGAAGCACTGGGATCTCTGAGTACCCCTTCCAGAGTTAAACAGGCCATGACGGGGACCCACTCTTGTCACTTGTAGAAAAATAACCAAAAAAAGGTCCCTCTAATTACACCTCTACCTCATTCATTTTTTTTTTTTTTTTAATTAAGCAAAGCAGCAGAACAGTGAATGCCTTGTGTTTGTTTTGCCTTGTGGTGTCATTCTGTCCACCATCCATTGCCTATTCTTCATTCTTGTCTTCTTTTAGGGAAGCATTCCTCTTCAACTTCTATCTGTTCTGACAAACCCTGCTATATAGCTCCTGGGATATGTGGGCATGTGATGCAACATCTATCTAATTAGAACATTCCATACCCTTGACTACAGTGATTGGTTTAGGCATAAGCATATAGTCCAAGTCAATCCAGTGAGAACCAGCCTCAGACCTTTAGCTGATGCCAAAGGTAAAATGCAGTGCTGGAGTGGCTGGTGACTTTCTTTATCCCCGCAATGAAGATTCATTTCTGAGAGATGAAAGTCATACAGGGGAAAGCATATGCAACAGATGGAGAAAGGAAGACAGAGAGAAACAGAGAGACAATCAGAGAAAGAGAGACACTGAAGCTCTGATGCCAGCTGTGTCCAAACAAGGTCACTTCCTTTGAATTTCACAGCTATGTGAACAATCCAATTCCTTTGCTGTTTAAACAAGCTTTGAATGGAGGTTTTGTGATTTGAACAGCTAGAATCGTAACATAGTAACACAAGTGCACTCAAATCATAGCAGTATGAAGCAGGTATCAGGCCCAGCTGGAAGTGCAAAAGATGCCAGTCTCTCCATCTTTAGCTTCAAATGCCATATAAACATTCACAAACTTTCAGAAAAACAACAAGCATCCCTCACCTATTCACTGATGCCTGAGATTTCTTTACAGAAAGAAATGTTCACCAAACCAGAGATAAAGGCTTATAATTTGATACCACTAAGGGAGAGAAATTTATGACTGATTTCATTAGTGAACAATGTGACTTAATCATTCAAATTTTGACACTTTGAATATGAAAAGGGGCACTAATAATAATTATGCCAGGGCAACAGATATAAACAATGACTATCCCAGGCAAAACAGGATACATGATCACCTTACCCAGAAGGAGTGGGGCAAACAAACTGGCTTTTAAGTCAGAAGGCTTGAGTTCAAATATTGCCTCTATCACTGCAGGTCTCTGGGCACTTTAGCATGCAGGCCTTTCATTTGCTTATTTTAAGGTCATTGAGATAAAACTCTATCTCTAATGGTTAGTGTACAGGTAAAACACTATAAAGAATATCTAAGCACTTACCAACCCCAAAGCCTATGCCAATTAGTTTTCTTCTTATTTATTTAGACTCTCATTTTGTCAGAAGATGGAAAGATAAAGAGTACTTCAGGGATGAAGTAAGACATAAAGGATGACAGGTAGTCAAGGGTGGCTCTAAACACCCAGCTTAGATTTCACACGTTTGCCTGTGGTCAGGTGCAATGATTCTTGAAGGCAGACAGCACCACCTAGCGGTAGCATAGGTATATTAGGCTATACAGGCACAGTCTTTTGAGTCTTTTGTTATAAGGGCATTTGTAAGCATTTCCATCAAAGGAATTGATCATTGAGGAGCTGGCATCTTGCCCAGCTCTGCAAACTGGAGTGAACTCTGGCCCTACTCTGATCAATTTAAATATTATGTGATCATCTTAAGAAAACACTCCTCAGTAAATATCTGATTTTACTTCCTTTAACTTGAGTTGGATACAAGCCCTGACCCCCTAGCCAATGAGCCACATGATCTTAAGGAATTCACTTAAGCTCTGAACTGTGGTTCCCTAAAATGAGGGTGTATCAGAGTTATCACCAGAATATACTGTACAGTCCAATTATAATTCAACATCTGGCTCCATTAATTACCTTGAGAAAATTATTTACCCTGCAAAACCTTTGTTTCCTTAGCTGTGAGGCGAGAACAATAGTATTTATCTCATGAAGTTGTTAGGAAGATTAAAAGAGATGCTGCATGTAACGCAGTTACCACAGCACCTGGCTGATGGAACTCATGCTTCATAATGGATTATTTTCTTTCCTTGGTCTCTCCAAGCCATAGCCATCTACAGTTAAAATAATTCAGTCTAAGTCAATGCAAGTGGAATTTACCTAGCTTTTAAAATGTATGTGGCCACTGGCTTAACAAGTTCAGCTTCCTAAACATAGAGTTCTAACTCATTTTTTCCCTCGTGAGCTGATTTGAAGATGTGCTACCCTGTCAATTGCTGATGTGCAGATCCATGATCTGCACCCCTCAGGACAGCTATTTAAAATTTGAGCAATCCTAATTAAACAATTAAACTCAAAGAAAGTGTCCGAGAAGTCCGCCTGCCTCCAAATAATCTCTACCTCTTAATTCCATGCAGACTGGGATCTGCAATGGAAACGAGATCAGTGCCATGTGTATTTTTAGTTCAGAATACCTAAATGGGCATTCTTCTTTAGATTTAACATGTACAGTATTTTAAACAACAACAGTTGTTTAATAGAAGAGTTCAAACTTCTTTTCCTATGCAGTTGTTGCTTTTAGTTTCGAGAAGAAATTTTAATTATATGCTAAAACATTTTTTTCAAGAGCTTCTTAAAAATATCTTTTCTAATACATAAATTGGCCATTTGTGCTATTTCATCTCTATTTCCACTACTGAAAATTATTTGAAGTCTAATACAAATAGCTTAAAATTGAATAAAATCCTGGGTCAAAAAATACAAGGACCAAATTCAATGCTATTTGGAAATTCTGTCCTTTTTGTTCTAGCCCACAGAACTTTATCAACTCACCATTACTGTACTTAGTCACATAGACCTAGGCATGTATGATTCCTCATAAGCATATATAGTTTCTTTCAAAAGGTGAGAAAAAAGAACTAATAAGGAAAGTCTGGTATTATTTTTGTCTCTTCTGTTAAACTTGCTATAGAGAACACACTCAGTGATCGCAATTTACTCAAAAATCTGAAGAATTTCTGTAGTGTCAAAAAATGTAGACATATGCTAGTCTTTTAAAATAAAATAAAAAATAGAAAGATCAAGGAAGAGTTTGTCTTTAGGAGAGAAATGTCCTGTGAATCTGCAACTCTATCCATTTAAACCCAATTGCAGAAAAATAGACAAGATCTGAAACTCTGAAAACTAATGCATTTTTCCCAGATTGATTCCTTCATTTCTTTTTCCTCAGATATGTTTAAAACTAAATATACTGTATAGCACAGGGAACTCTACTCAATGCTCTGTGGTGAACGAAATGGGAAGGAAATCTAAAAAAGAAGTCATATATGTATACGTATAACTGATTGACTTTGCTGTTACAACAGAAACTAACACAAAATTGTAAAGCAACTATACTCCTAAAAACATTAATTTAAAAAAACTAAATATACAGTGTTTAAATATATCATGCGGATTGTGAAAGCAGTTTTCAGTTATATCTGATTATGCATTATTGGACATACAGTCCAAATCTCACATGGACCGAAGAAAGATGAAACAATGGTGGTCAGAGAAATTGGTCAAGAAATTGATGGAACTACTATTTAATAAGAGATTTTAAAGAACAGAACAAATACTGATAAAAGCTGGATGCAAAGTCTATTAAGGCTTGCAAATGCAAACAGGGTCTTATGAGTCCTATGATTAGAGATTCAGACAACTGGCATTTGACCTTTTAGAGAACGCTTGGTAACACAAAGGGCATCAATTCTGAAATCAAGTTAGAAGGGTTACACTTATGAGGCTGAGATTAATTAGGAGTGTATCCTAAACAAGTTATTTAACTTTGGCCTCAGATACCACATGTATCAGTCGAGGTAGTTTTGTTTGGAATTTTAACTCAAAATACTAGGAGGGGGCTTCCCTGGTGGCGCAGTGGTTGAGAGTCCGGCTGCCGATGCAGGGGACGCGGGTTCGTGCCCCGGTGCGGGAAGATCCCACATGCCGCGGAGCGGCTGGGCCCGTGAGCCATGGCCGCTGGGCCTGCGGGTCCGGAGCCTGTGCTCCGCAACGGGAGAGGCCACAACAGTGAGAGGCCCGCGTACCGCAAAAAAAAAAAAAAAAAATACTAGGAGGGCCTTTATGTACATGTAATCTGGTGAAGGAGAGGGGTCTAGAAGAGTGTGTAACTCCCTATAGTTTAATAACTATTAAATAATGCTTGTGGTCTATTTCAGACTTGACACTAAATACATCAACCCTACAAAAAACATTCAGACGGCATTCAGCATTTTAGCAAAATGATGCAACTAAATTCACTGATGACAAATGTACAGTGGTTCAAAAAGAAATACCAGGGGTGTTTACAGTTCATTTATAATCTTGCTGAATGACAAAAAGGAGAGCAAATGTGCCATTCCACAGTGGATCCCGTGGTGCTGCTCTGATGAACAGTTCAGTCTAGCAAATCATATGCCCTGGTTTAGGATGGAAAATGAATGCAGAAGTCATCAATATGGACATTTTTTGCAAGTAGTGCGGACCCCCAGAGAGATTTCCCCAGATATTTACAAGAATTTTTTTAGCTGTATGTCATGAGAAGACTGATCTCTACCTGTAAAATGTATGAGAAGATATAACTCAGTGCTCAGAAGAGTTCTGGAGTCACTGTGACACTGTCCTCATTTTTAAACATGTATTCTCACAACACTCCTGGGATTCTGTTTCCCCATAAGAGGCTTTTTGACATTTGAATGAGGCTCAAATTCAATTATGCTTCCAAATAGCTACTCGGTGACTGTATCTGAAGCAGAGAAATCTCACAAAATCATTTCTAAACAAGCAGCCAATATAAAACACAAAATTCTCATTCTTCTGGTTTATATTAGAATTGTTATTACATCATGCTCAACATATAACTTCCAGATTTTAACTAATATCTGTTGCGGCTTTAAACTGTACTCCACTTTTCCCATATGTCATCTAGGACTTAGCAGTTACAGAATCACTAAGAAAAGGAGAGTATTTGAACATGCCTACTTTTCAGCTTCAGCTTTACAAACAATTTTGACCATCAAGAATATTATTGCTCCACATAGCATTTAGATGACATTTTCTTTTAGCTCAGCCATGATGAGATGGTTTTCCTCACACGTTTTTGTGATGTTTTTAAAAAATTTCTTTACGCTAT
This sequence comes from Delphinus delphis, assembly GCF_949987515.2. Taxonomy (NCBI): domain Eukaryota; kingdom Metazoa; phylum Chordata; class Mammalia; order Artiodactyla; family Delphinidae; genus Delphinus; species Delphinus delphis. The sequence goes on from NC_082698.1 coordinate 43,548,113, forward strand.
CCTATTAATCCAAATACAAAGTAGTAAGCACACTAATGATTGTTTAATTGACTGATATTTTAGCTCTATTACCTCATTAAAAAGAGAAAGTTTCATTTATCTCTGGTATTTCTTTCAGAGTACCCACAAACTCAGTTTTTCTTGTTCACAGGTATCTTAATCTTGTTCACATCAGTGGGAGACTCAGAAATATCCATGGCCACATATTGAAGACTCTCTTCACCTCAAAAGTAGAGCTCTGTGAGAGCTGCCCAAGCTCAGATACAGAGAACAGACTGGTGGTTACCAGAGATGGGAGATGGGGGGAGGCGCAAAATGAGTGAAGGGGGTCAAAAGGTACAAACTTTCAGTTACAAAATATATAAGTCCTGGGGATATAATGTACAGCATGGTAACTATAACTCATAATACTGTACTGCATATTTGAAAGTTACTAAGAGAGTAAATCTCAAAAGTTCTCATCACAAGAAAAAATGTATAATTATATAAGGTGACAGATATTAACTAGACTTTCCATGATCATCATTTCACAATATTTACAAATATCGAATCATTATATTGTACATCTGCAATTAATAGAATGTTACATGTCAATTATACCTCAAAAAAAAAAGAGTAGAGGTGGTTTGAGCACACCCTTTCCATTGTTTCATTGCTCACCAGTTACGTTCATAGCTTATTCAGCACCAAGACATTTTATGTTCTCAAGTCAATGGCCCTAGTGAAGAAATAACCATTAGTGGCCATATAAGAGGGGAGAAAGTAACTTTTCCCATTTCAACAATAAAACTGTCTTTTAAATAGGCCACAGTGTTCTCAGAAATGTTTTTTTAAGAAAGGTCCTAAATATTAACAAACCAAATCCAACAACACAAAAAGGATCATACACCAGATCAAGTTGGATTTATTCCACAACCACAAGGATAGTTCAACATATGCAAAATCAGTGTTATATACCACATCAACAAAAGAAAAAACAAAAACCACATGATCATCTTAATAGATGCAGAAAAAGCATTTGATAAAATTCAACTTTCATTCATGATAAAAACTCTCACCAAACTGGGTAGAGAGGGAACATATCTCAACATAATAAAAGACATTTTGACAAAACAACAGCCAACATAATACTCAATGGTGAAAAGCTGAGAGCTTTCCCACTAAATTCTGGAACAAGAAAAGGATGGACACTCTCACCACTTCTATTCAACATAGTATTGGAAATCCTAGCCACAGCAATCAGACAAGAAATAAAAGGTGTCCAACTTGGAAGGGAAGAGGTAAAAGTATCATTATATGGAGATGACATGATACTCTATAGAAAACCCTAAAGAGCCCACACAAAAACTATTAGAATTGATAAATGAATTCAGCAAGGTAGAAAGATACAAGATTAACATATAGAAATCTGCTGCATTTCTTAACACTAAAAATGACATATCAGAAAGTAAAAAAAAAAAAAAAATCCATTTTAAAATTGCATCAAAAATAAAATAAAATACTTAGGAATAAACCTGATCAAGGAGGTGTAAGACTTATACACTGAGAAATTGATAAAGGAAACTGAAGATGCTTCAAAGAAATGGAAAGATATCCCATGCTCTCAGACTGGAAGAATTAATATTGTTAAAATGGTCATACTACCCAAAGCAATCTACAGATTTAATGCAATCCCTATTAAATTACCTATGACATTTTTCACAAAACTAGAACAAATAGTCCTAAATTTTATATGGATCCACAAAAGACCCAAAACTGCCAAAGCATTCCTGAAGAAAATGAACAAAGCTGGAAGCATGACCCCCCCAAGACTTCAAACAATACTACAAAGCTACAGTAATCAAAACAGTGCGATAGTGGCACTAAAGCAGGCGTATGGATCAATGGAACAGAACATAGAGCCCAGAAATAAACCCAAACACCTACAGTCCATTAATCTTCGACAAAGGAGGCAAGAATATACAATGGAGAAAAAACAGTCTCTTCAGCGAGTGGTGCTGGAAATCCTGGACAGCCACATGTAAATCAATTAAGTTAGAACACTTCCTTACTCCACACACAAAAATAAATCAAATTGGCTTAAAGAGGTAAATATAAGACATGACATGTTAAAACTCCTAGAAGAACATAGGCAAAACATTCTCTGACATAAATCATAGCAATGTTTTCTTAGATCAGTCTCCCAGAGCAATAGAAATAAAATCTAAAATTAACAAATGGGACCTAGTCAAACTTAAAAGCTTCTGCACAGCAAAGGAAACCATAACCAAAATGAAAAGCCAACTTACAGAATGAGAGAATATATTTGCAAATGATGCGACCAACAAGGGATTAATATCCAAAATATAAAAACAGCTCAAATATTGTAAATCAACTATACTTCAATAAAAAAAGAAATGTAAAAAAAAAAATTCTCTGGCTGCTAGAACAGTGCCTGTCACACAGTAAGTGCGCTCTCTCTCTCTCTCTCTCTCTATATATATATATTTAACTTAAGTGTACATTGATTGGTCCTATATATGATTATTGTGATTTCATAATTGGTCATAAAGTTAAGAGATTCATTAGGGAAGATGTAAAAGTTTTCCTCAGGGAAAACTATGATAGGCAAAGGGTTTGGTGAATTTTGAAGTTATCTGGAAAAATTTCTGGGGATTTGGATATTACGTTGTATAATTTTCTCTCTTATTAAATAGTTATTTGGGGGACTTTAATGTCTATAACTCCTAGTTTTAATATCTGCAAATGTCCTTGATTTTCCATATTACTGATTGTTATTTGGATCTGCTGACATAATAGATTGGCACTTTGCACAATCAAAAAAGATATGCAAATTTAAAAGAACAGCTCATACAACTAAATATCAAAAATAAATAAATAAGTAACCCAATCAAAAAATGGGCAGAAGACCTAAATAAACACTTCTCCAAAGAAGACATACAAATGGCCAACAGGCACATGAAAAGATGCTCAACACTGCTAAATATTAGAGAAATACAAATCAAAACTACGATGAGGTATTAACTCACATGGGTCAGAATGGCAATCATCAACATGTTTATAAATAATAAATGCTGGAGAGGATGTGGAGAAAAGGGAACCCTTCTACACTGTTGGTAGGAATGTAAATTGGTACACCCACTATAGAAAACAGTATGGAGGTTCCTTAAAAAATGGAAAATAGAGTTACCATATGATCCTGCAATCCCACTCCTGGGCATATATCCAGAAAAGACAAAAACTCTAATTCGAAAAGATACATGCACCCCAATGTTCACAGTAGCACTATTTACAATAGCCAAGACATGGAGGCAACCTAAATGTCCATCAACAGATGAATAAAGATGTGAGGCGTGTGTGTGTGTGTGTGTGTGTGTGTATAATGGAGTATTACTCAGCCATAAAAAAGAATGAAATATGGCCATTTGCAGCAACATGGGTGGACCTAGAGATTATCATACTAAATGAAGTCAGACAAAGACAAATATTATATGATATCACATATATGCGGTATCTTAAAAAATAATACAAATAAAATTATTTACAAAACAGAAATAGACTCACAGGCATAGAAAACAAATTTATGGTTACCAAAGGGGAAAGGGGTAGGGGAGGGATAAATTAGGAGTATGGGATTAACAGATACACACTACTATATATAAAAAAGATAAACAACAAGGGTTCACTGTATAGCACAGGGAACCGTATTCAATATATTATAATAACCTACAATGGAGAAGCACATGAAAAAGAATATATATATTCTTTTGATGATATAGACAGATAAACATATATATCTGAATCACTTTGCTGTACATCTGAAACTAACATAATATTGTAAATCAATTATGCTTCAATTAAAAAAATTTTTAATAAACAAAGGTCCTGAAAGAAAACGGTTGAGTAGGGAAAACTGCAGTATGAAAAACAGCTCTAAGAATACGGAAAATAATGTGTCAGTTCCCCTTCCTAGTTTATTGAACTAGTTTATTGAATTCTCTCCTTCAGTCCATATATTCTTTCTCCCAAGCTCCCCCCCCAAAAAGGCTACTTATTACTTAAAATATAACCTTATTAATATGACAAACAAAATCCTCCAGCAAATATCCTGACTACCTTCCCAGAGCCACGTTTTCTTGAGAAACACTAAAATTATTAGTCTAGTGGGGAAAAAAATGAGCGAACAAAATTTTTTTTAGCTCCCCTACCACAATGATAACATGACATTACATCTGCTTGCCCTGTAATGTTCCACTCCTTACATCTTGAAATTCCTCTACTATCATGTCCATGAGGAAAGACTACCACCTTTTAGGAGTCTCTATACTCAATATCTCTTCTAGAAATTAGTTCTCAACTCTCTATCCACTGTTTTCTCCAGTCCAATGTTTGTGTCCCCCAAAATTCATGTTAAATCCTAACACCTGGAAGAAGAATATGTTCTCTCACGACTTTAACTTAACCCGGAGAGGTTTAGCTACTGTAAAAAGGCAAGAAGAACAAATAAAAGTTATAAGAATGGAAGAAAAAAAAATCCTAACACCTAATGTGATGGTATTTGGAGGTGGGGTCTTTTGGAAGTGATTAGATCAAGAAGGCAGAGCTCTCATGAATGGGATTAGTCACCTTAAAAGAGACCAAGGAGAGCTTTCCCTCTACTTCTGCCATGTGAGAACACAGCAAAAAGATGGCTGTCCATGAAACAGGAAGCAGGCCCTCACCAGGGAATCTACAGTTACCTTGATCTTGAACTTCTCAACCTCCAGAACTATAAGGAATAAATTTCTGTTCTTTATAAGTCACCTAGTCTATGGCATTTTGTTACAGCAGCCTGAACAGACTAGAAGCACTCATTTGTGAATCTTCAATCATAGTGCTTGTATTATTTTACTGCAATAATAAATGTATTCTCATATCTCCAACTAGATTATAAACTCTTGAGGAAAAGTTTGTCTTACTCATTTTTCTATCCTAGAGTTTCACACAATACCTGGCATAGAGTTCCATAATTGTAGAATGAATTATACAAAAGGAAATGTAACAAAATTGTAATAACGAGCAAATAAATTTTCAACTTTTAAAAATATAATTTTTTAATCCATAAAGCTAAAAATACTTCCAAGGTCCTCTAGCTCTACCCTTTTGTGTTACACATAGAAATTTGAAGCCAAGAGAATTTACATGATTTGCTAATGGACTACCTAATTTTGGGATCTATTGCCATTAACTTTTATATCACCCTTTCCATTTGTCATTACATTTGGAAAATCACTAAAATGCTGTGGAAATGAAAATCCTTTGTCGCCTTTTTAAGAAATAAATATTTTCTCATCAAAAATAGTTTTTTGAGAGCTTACTAAGAGCAAGGTATTGAACTAATTCCTGAGAAGTAAATGAGAAAGTGTAATCCATTGTCCCTGAGTTTAGGGGAATTGTCATTACTGTAGCTGAATGAAAATTCCACTTTGACTTATATCTCTTTTCAGTCATTAAAATAGAACTAAAGAAGGCAACTTGGGTATTTCTTCTCATGACATCTTCGAATTGATTTCATCATGTTTACGTCTAATAAATGACATGGCTATTTATCATTGCATATTACAGAGAAAAGGAAGGAAAAGAGGAGGGAAGGGAGGGAGGGAGGGAAGAAGGAAGGGAAGTAGGAAAAGGAAGAGAGAGAGTTCTTTTCTCCAAGTCTTAAAACAAAGACCTGGCACAGAAATTTTAATTTGGGGTGATTTTTTCTTGTTTTAATCTGTTAATTTTATATTATTTAATTTTATTATTCCCTTATCTCAACTTATTTTTCTTTCAGAGATAATGGGTGATTCTACCAATGCTATTAAAATTTGTGTACTTTTCCCCCTATTTAAAATTTTAGAGTAAATATAATTACTTACTCTTATTGATCCTCACTGCTCTGTTGAAATAGCTCATTTACATGCATTTCCTCAAATGCTTTTCTTGCCTGAGATTTGGGGAACAACTAAGTTATATAAGTTTAAATTAACAGGTATTACTAAAACAATAATTACAGAATATATTGATGACAACCTTTCCTAAGAAACATAAGAACTATTTACGGCAACTAATCATCTCAGAGAGATAAGTCACTGGCTTCCATAACTTGCAAATTACAGAGGAAAGGGGATATAAAAGTAGTAGAATGGACTTGGAGAAGATCACTTAATAACATGGTTAAAATGAGAAGACTTTTTTTTATACAGCAGGTTCTTATTAGTCATCAATTTTATACACATCAGTGTACACATGTCAATCCCAATCGCCCAATTTATCACACCACCACCCCACCGCTTTCCCCACTTGGTGTCTATACATTTGTTCTCTACATCTGTGTCTCAATTTCTGCCCTGCAAAGCAGTTCATCTGTACCATTTTTCTAGGTTCCACATATATGCGTTAATATACAATATTTGTTTTTCTCTTTCTGACTTACTTCATTCTGTATTGACAGTCTCTAGATCCATCCACGTCTAAACAAATGACCCACTTTCATTCCTTTTTATGGCTGAGTAATATTCCATTGTATATATGTAGCACAACTTCTTTATCCATTCATCTGTCGATGGGCATTTAGGTTGCTTCCATGACCTGGCTATTGTATATAGTGCTGCAATGAACATTGGGGTGCATGTGTCTTTTTGAATTATGGTTTACTCTGGGTATATGCCCAGTAGTAGGGTTGCTGGGTCATATGGTAATTCTATTTTTAGTTTTTTAAGGAACCTCCACACTGTTCTCCACAGTGGCTGTATCAATTTACATTCCCACCAACAGTGCAACAAGGTTCCCTTTTTTCCACACCCTTTCCAGCATTTATTGTTTGTAGATTTTCTGATGATGCCCATTTTAACTGGTGTGAGGTAACACCTCATTGTAGTTTTGATTTGCATTTCTCTATTAGTGATGTTGAGAAGCTTTTCCTGTGCTTCTTGGCCATCTGTATGTCTTCTTTGGAGAAATGTCTATTTAGGTCTTCTGCCCATTTTTGGATTGGGTTGTTTGTTTCTTTAATATTGAGCTGCATGAGCTGTTTATATATTTTGGACATTAATCCTTTGTCTGTTGATTCATTTGCAAATATTTCTCCCATTCTGAGGGTTGTCTTTTCATCTTGTTTATGGTTTCCTATGCTATGCAAAAGCTTTGAAGTTTCATTAGGTTGCATTTGTTTATTTTTGTTTTTATTTCCATTACTCTAGGAGGTGGATCAAAAAAGATCTTGCTGTGATTTATGTCAAAGAGTGTTCTTCCTATGTTTTCCTCTAAGAGTTTTATAGTGCTTGGTCTAACATTTAGGTCTCGAATCCATTTTGAGTTTACTTTTGTGTATGGTGTTAGAGAGTGTTCTAATTTCATTCTTTTACATGTAGCTGTCCAGTTTTCCCAGCACCACTTATTGAAGAGACTGTCTTTTCTCCATTGTATATCCTTGCCTCCTTTATCATAGATTAGTTGACCATAGGTGTGTGGGTTTATCTCTGGGCTTTCTATCTTGTTCCATTGATCTATGTTTCTGTTTTTGTGCCAGTACCATTTGTATGTATTACCGTAGCTTTTATAGTATAGTCTGAAGTCAGGGAGTCTGATTCCTCCAGATCTGTTTATTTCCCCCAAGACTGCTTTGGCTATTCGGGGTCTTTTGTGTCTCCATACAAATTTTAAAATTTTTTGTTCTAGTTCTGTGAAAAAATGCCATTGGTAATATAATAGGAATTGCACTGAATCTCTAGATTGCTTTGGGTAGTATAGTCATTTTCACAATATTGATTCTTCCAATCCAAGAACATGGTATATCGTTCCATCTGTTGGTATCATCTTTCATTTCTTTCATCAGTGTCTTATAGTTTTCTGCCTACAGGTCTTTTGTCTCCCTAGGTAGGTTTATTCCTAGGTATTTTATTATTTTTGTTGCAATGGTAAATGGGAGTGTTTCCCTCATTCTCTTTGAGAATTTTCATCATGAGTATATAGGAATGCAATAGATTTCTGTGCATTAATTTTGTATGCTGCAACTTTACCAGATTCATTGATTAGCTCTAGTAGTTTTCTGGCAGCATCTTTAGGAGTCCCTGTGTATAGTATCATCTCATCTGCAAACAGTGACAGTTTTACTTCTTCTTTTCCAATTTGTATTCCTTTTATTTCTTTTTGTTCTCTGATTGCCATGGCTAGGACTTCCAAAACTATGTTGAATAAGAGTGGCAAGGGTGGACATCCTTGTCCTTTTCCTGATCTTAGAGGAAATGCTTTCAGTTTTTCACCATTGAGAATGACGTTTGCTGTCAGTTTGTCATATATGGCCTTTATTATGTTGAGGTAGGTTCCCTCTATGCCCATTTTCTGGAGAGTTTTTATCATAAATAGGTGAACTTTGTTAAAAGCTTTTTCTGCATCTATTGAGATGATCATATGGTTTTTATTCTTCAATTTGTTAATATGGTATATCACATTGATTGATTTGCATATATTGAAGAATCCTTGCATCCCTCGGATAAACCCCACTTGGTCATGGTGTATGATCCTTTTCATGTGTTGTTGGATTCTGTTTGCTAGTATTTTGTTGAGGAATTTTGCATCTATATTCATCAGTGATATTGGTCTGTAATTTTCTTTTTTTGTAGTATCTTTGTCCGATTTTGGTATCAGGGTGATGGTGGCCTCATAGAATGAGTTTGGGAGTGTTCCTTCCTCTGAAATTTTTTGGAAGAGTTTGAGAAGGATGGGTGTTACCTCGTCTCTAAATGTTTGATAGAATTCACGTGTGAAGCCATCTGGTCCTGGATTTTTGTTTGTTGGAAGAGTTTTAATAGAGTTTCAATTTCATTACTTATGATTGGTCTGTTATATTTTCTATTTCTTCCTGGTTCCATCTTGGAAGGTTATACTTTTCTAAGAACTTGTCCATTTCTTCCAGGTTGTCCATTTTATTGGCAGAGTTGCTTGTAGTAGTCTCTTAGGATGCTTTGTATTTCTGCGGTGTCTGTTGTAACTTTTCCTTTTTCATTTCTAATTTTATTGATTTGAGTCCTTCCCTCTTTTTCTTCATGAGTCTGGCTAATGGTTTATCAATTTTATTTTCTCAAAGAACCAGCTTTTATTTTTATTGATCTTTGCGACTGTTTTCTTTATATCTATTTCATTTATTTCTGCTGTGATCTTTATGATTTCTTTCCTTCTTCTAACTTTGGGTTTTGTCTGTTCTTTCTCTAGCTCCTTTAGGTGTAAGGTTAGATTGTTTGAGATTTTTCTTGTTTCTTGAGGTAGGCTTGTATAGCTATAAACTTCCCTCTTAGAACTGCTTTTGCTGCATTCCAGAGGTTTTGGATCGGCATGTTTTCATTGTCATTTGTCTAGTTATTTTTTGATTTCCTCTTTGATTTCTTCAGTGATCTCTTGGTTTTTTAGTAACATATTGTTTAGCCTCCATGTGTTTGGGTTTTTTACATTTTTTTCCCTGTAATTCATTCCTAATCTCATAGCATTGTGGTCAGAAAAGATGCTTGATATGATTTCAATTTTCTTAAATTTACTGAGGCTTGATTTGACTCAAGATGTGATTTATCCTGGAGAATGTTCCGTGCGCACTTGAGAAGAAAGTGTAATCTGCTGTTTTTGGATGCAATGTCCTATAAATATCAATGAAACCTATCTGGTCTATTGTGTCATTTAAATCTTCTGTTTCCTTATTTATTTTCATTTTGGATGATCTGTCCATTGGTGTAAGTGAGTTGTTAAAGTCCCCCACTATCACTGTGTTACTGTCGATTTCCTCTTTCATAGCTGTTAGCAGTTGCCTTATGTATTGAGGTGCTCCTATGTTGGGTGCATATATACTTATAGTTGTAATATCTTCTTCTTGGTTTGATTTCTTGATCATTATGTAGTGTCCTTCCTTGTCTCTTGTAACATTCTTTTTTTTTTTTTTTTTTTTTTGCGGTACGCGGGCCTCTCACTGCTGTGGCCTCTCCCATTGTGGAGCACAGGCTCCAGACGCGCAGGCTCAGCGGCCGTGGCTCACGGGCCCAGCCGCTCCGCGGCATGTGGGATCTTCCTGGACCGGGGAATGAACCCACGTCCCCTGCATCGGCAGGCGGACTCCCAACCACTGCGCCACCAAGGAAGCCCTCTTGTAACATTCTTTATTTTAAACTCTATTTAATCTGATATGAGTATTGCTACTCCAGCTTTCTTTGATTTCCATTTGCATAGAATATCTTTTTCCATCCCCTCACTTTCAGTCTGAATGTGTCCCTAGGTCTGAAGTGGGTCTCTTGTAGACAGCATATATATGGGTCTTGGTTTTGTATCCATTCAGCAAGCCTGTGTCTTCTGGTTGGAGCATTTAACCCATTCACATTTAAGATAATTATCGATACGTATGTTCCTATTACCATTTTCTCAATTGTTTTGGGTTTGTTTCTGTAGGTCCTTTTCTTCTCTTGTGTTTCCCACTTAGAGAAGTTCCTTTCGCATTTGTTGTAGAGCTGGTTTGGTGCTGCTGAATTCTCTTCGCTTTTGCTTGTCATAAAGCTTTTGATTTCTCCATCCAATCTGAATGATATCCTCACTGGGTAGAGTAATCTTGGTTGTAGGTCCTTCCCTTTCATCACTTTAAGTATATCATGCCACTCCCTTCTGGCTTGTAGAGTTGCTGCTGAGAAATCAGCTGTTAACCTTACAGGAGTTCCCTTGTATGTTATTTGTCATTCTTCCCTTGCTGCTTTCAATAATTTTTCTGTGTCTTTAATTTTTGCCAATTTGATTACTATGTGTCTCAGCATGTTTCTCCTTGGGTTTATCCTGTATGGGACTCTCTGAGCTTCCTAGACTTGGGTGGCTATTTCCTTTCCCATGTTAGGGAAGTTTTTGACTATAATCTCTTCTAATATTTTCTCAGGTCCTTTCTCTCTCTCTTCTCCTTCTGGCACCCCTATAATGTGAATGTTGTTGCATTTAATGTTGTCCCAGATGTCTCTTAGGCTGTCTTCATTTCTTTTCATTATTTTTTCTTTATTCTGTTCCACAGCAGTGAATTCCACCATTCTGTCTTCCATGTTACTTATCCGTTCTTCTGCCTCAGTTATTCTGCTATTGATTCCTTCTAGTGTAGTTTTCCTTTCAGTTATTGTATTGTTCATCTCTGTTTGTTTGTTCTTTAATTCTTCTAGGTCTTTGTTAAACATTTTTTGCATCTTCTTGATCTTTGCCTCCATTCTTTTTCCAAGGTCCTGGATCATCTTCACTATCATTATCCTGAATTCTTTTTCTGGAAGGTTGCCTATCTCCACTTCATTTAGTTGTTTTTCTGGGGTTTTATCTTGTTCCTTCATCTGGTACATAGCCCTCTGCCTTTTCATCTTGTCTATCTTTCTGTGAATGTGGGTTTTGTGCCACAGGCTGCAGGATTCTTCTTGCTTCTGCTGTCTGCCCTCTGGTGGATGAGGCTATCTAAGCGGCTTATTCAAGTTTCCTGATGCGAGGGACTGGTGGTGGGTAGAGCTGACTGTTGCTCTGGTGGGCAGAGCTCAGTAAAACTTTAACCCACTTGACTGTTGATGGGTGGGGCTGGGTTCCCTCCCTGTTGGTTGTTTGGCCTGAGGTAACCCAACACTGGAGCCTACCTGGGCTCTTTGGTTGGGCTAATGGCAGACTCTGGGAGGGCTCACACCAAGGAGCACTTCCCAGAACTTCTGCTGCCAGTGTCCTTGTCCCCACAGTGAGCTACAGCCATGCCCCGCCTCTGCAGGAGACCCTCCAACACTAGCAGGTACGTCTGGTTCAGTCTCCCCTGGGCTCACTGTTCCTACCCCTGGGTCCCGATGTGCACACTACTTTGTGTGTGCCCTCCAAGAGTGGAGTCTCTGTTTCCCCCAGTCCTGTCAAAGTCCTGCAATCAAATCCCGCTAGCCTTCAAAGTCTGATTCTCTGGGAATTCCTCCTCCCTTGTCGGACCCCCAGGTTGGGAAGCCTGACGTGAGGCTCAGAACCTTCACTCCAGTGGATAAATTTCTGTGGTATAAGTGTTCTCCATTCTCTGAGTTACCCACCTAGCAGTTATGGGATTTGGTTTTACTGTGATTGCATCCCTCCTACCATCTCAATGTGGCTTCTCCTTTGTCTTTGGATGTGGGGTATATTTTTTGGTGAGTTCCAGTGTCTTCCTGTCGATGATTGTCCAGAAGCTAGTTGTGATTCTGGTGTTCTCACAAGAGGGAGTGAGAGCACGTCCTTCTACTCTGCCATCTTGGTTCCAATCTGAGAAGACATTTATAGATCTGTGTCTTCTGAAATTACTACATTCAAGTGCATTAAAATGCCATAATATTTTTTGCATTTTAGTGTGAAACATGAGAATGATTAAAATGAGAAATTTTAAACCATGTTCTCTTGAAATTACAAACATTTATTGTATTCAAAATAGGCCCTTTCTTTACCATATGTTATGCACAAAATTAGTCTTTATGGAAATACTGAATGCCTGTGAACCATGGTCATCTTTTCTAAGGGTATTCAAAACAGTTTAAAAGTTCCTTGGTCACAAAACATAGTTAAGAAACATATAATGTAATAAAAGAGGTACAATTAATGTCAATGAGAAATGGCACACTATTACTGTTCTGTATTACTCTCAAGTTTCCTCTTTAAAAACTGAAAGAACAATATTTTGGGAGGGAGGACACCAATATGTGAAACAATAATGTTGCTGAATAATGTACTTCATTGGCAGAAGCCTGTTACCATGGTAACACAACCACCTGAGACAGTGTTTGTTTTTTTGCTCTTTTACGCATGAAACTACTTAAGATAAAATATGTTAAAATAAACAAACTAAGAAGATTATTTCCTAGAATCATAGTTATGTATAATAGGTACTAACAGCACTTTTTACTTCATATTTTAAAAACTGTGTAAAAACATTACATTGACCCTGTGTGATCTTGGAGTAGCAGCTTAAATGTTAGCAATTCATCTGCTCCATTTCTAAGTGGGCACCAACTTTCTACAGGCAGGAAACAGGTCAAGAAAACTGCCCAGAGAGCATGATGCTCTTTTCAAAAGTGGTCAAGGAGCATGGAAAACAAAGTACATCCATAAGGGCGAAGCAAAGAGGGGCGGAGAGTAATGAACTGATGAGTTACTCCCAAGTAGCAGAACTGGGTCTCATCAAGGAACAGCCTCTGGGCCCAGAGTAGGAAGACCTAGCAGCTGGATGTCATGATTACTAATGGACAAATGTCTGCTATACGGTTTTCATTTTCCCCTTTTTTGAGTGAATATGCCTCTTGTGATTACGCTGCCCCAAATTAACTCATCCATCGGGTGTTATGTCGTATTGATGAAGTTGTTCATAAGTCTCTGGATTAGGAAAAACACATTCTGATTTAAAGTACACCATAAAATACTCAACTCTTAGCCTGATGCTCTGACTAGATGAGATTTTGTGGGGCCTTTGAAGGGAATGAATGTGTTTTGCATTTAGGAGGTGCATAATTTTGAACAGAGGATAGACTATGGTAGATTGATGACATTAATGTCATCAATTAACGTCATCTCTATATCCATGCCCTTTTTCTATTCCCTTCCCTTTATGACTCTGAGATCAGCCTAAGACTTAGTTTTGGCCAATAAGATGTTATCAAACGTATCATAATCAGAGAACTGAAAAGTACATGTGCATTTCCACTTGCTATTTTACACAGTAGTACTTGTTCTCTCTTAGTGTCTGCAATCACCACAAGAACAAGCAAGCCTGACAGAGGTATACAAGAGGGAAAATGCTGAGGTCATTCTGGACAATCCGGCAGCCAGCAGACCCCAAAACATGTGGGAGAATATTGCCAAGACCAGTTAATCTCAGTCCAAATCAGCAGAAATATCAAGCTAACTAATACGTAAATTTCTGAGGGATAAAAACAGTAGTTGTTTTAAACAACTAAGCCTTGGGATAGTTTGTTAAATAGCCATAAGTAACTGATACATCTTCACTGGCATGATCTGGGACTAAGGGTCCAGATTCTATGGTTGACCAAGATTATTTATTAGACTTTAGCCAGTTTCTGTGGAGCTTTGTCAATCAATTCTTTTCTAGGAAGTTACCCTTTAGGGAAACTGCTGATGGCATATTAACCCTATTACGATCTACCTGATCATATTACTACCCTGATCACAAAATGTGTCCTGTAAGCAAAATACCACATTCAATTATCAATCTCCTAAGAGCTATGAATTTGAAATGAAGTTGCCAAAGGAGAAACTAAAGGTTTGTCAGCAGTGCCTGACAACTTTCCTCAGTATGCAGATCATTTCTCCTGAGAAATATGGGGTAAGACCATTTTTATGGACAGCCTAAGAAGCATACACTATCTAGTATGGAAAGTACTGATAAGGCTGCCATTCACAGAAGCAGCATGAAGGTTGAGAAAAGTCTTTTGAGGACCTTTTAGATTTCTCCCAAGTATCCTCCAATGATCTGTATCATTCTGGAAGAAGAAAGTGCCAAATAATTTTTTCCAAAACCTTGGGATCTAAATCCACTGTTGGCAATTACTTTCATTTGCCAATACTACTACATGGTATAGAGATCAAGTTTGCTATGAAGTTTCACAAGCAGAGTAGGTATGTTAGCAGATGCTGAAAGTATTCTCTCTCCCTCCCCCTTGTTGGCAGATCAGAGACAGATGAACAAAGAAAGACAGCAGCAAAGAATTTGGAATGGCCTTAGCGGCAATTCTGGAGAAATCCAAGTACAAGACAGTGTGTACCTATTTCCAGTCTCCAATGAATGCAGTGTTCCCCTCTTACTAGGCAAGGATCTTCTTTGGAATATATCCATAGGCCCTGTCCCATACCGAAACAAGTCATCTTGATGTGGACCAGTGATTTCCCTGTTAACCATCACATTAATCGACCTTCATGTTCCTGATTGTAATACACTCATTTGTACTCATACCAGAGTGAGAAAAGTCAGTATGGTACTTACATGGCATAATGTTTGGACCTGGAAATAAATTATCATATAAAACAAGACAAAGGTAATGGGTATATCCCTAATGGGTTTATTCCATCTAGGGGGTCACCAAAAGTGCTTCTGATTACAGTAGGGCCTTTAGTCTTCATCTACTCCTCAGCACAGAGTGCAGCCTGATATCTGTCACAATAGGGGTGAAGCCAAGGTTCTGCTATGACATATTACCATTATTTCTTAGCCACTAATCACACCAGAGGATGGGCTTGTACTTTCTTAACCATGTAACTTAAAATCCTATGGACAGGGCTTCCCTGGTGGCGCAGTGGTTGAGAGTCCACCTGCCGATGCAGGGGACACGGGTTCGTGCCCCGGTCCGGGAAGATCCCACATGCCGCGGAGCGGCTAGGCCCGTGAGCCATGGCCGTTGAACCTGCACGTCTGCAGCTTGTGCTCCGCAATGGAAGAGGCCACAACAGTGAGAGGCCCACATACGGAAAAAAAAAAAAAAAAAAAAAATCCTATGGACAAACTGTGAGGTGCCTTTTGCCAAGTCTGATTTCCAGCCCAGCCTGAATTCTTGGCACTGACCTAGAACGCAATGAGCATTCACACACTTGCTACTACTACTCCTGTCTCCATGAAATTTCACTGATAAATGCTGTTCCAGCATATTTAGTGTGTGTGTGCTTTCTCACCATTTCCCCTCATTTGTACGAGAGTTATCAAGGCAAGATGTATATCTTGTCAGGTATCCACCATGGATTTCTAGAAGTGGATTCAGAGTCCAGAGGACAATGACCAACTTTAAAGGAGGGAAAGTCCATTGGTACAAATTGGCCAGTCTTTAACATATGTGGTCACTGGATGCTCCCAAGAACCAGCCCAACTTATTCCCTAAAAACAGAAGACTCACAGCAGTAAGATCACCTGAAATAGAATTCCTTGGTTGTGATTAACTAGTGAAGGAAGTCCTACTGAAAAACTTGTACATGCAAGTGTTTCTGTGTGCACATGTACATACACACACACACACACACACACACACACACACACACACACACACCAGCATAGAGAGTGTTCATCCAATGACGACTAAAGGATGGGTACAATCAAACTGACTACTTTGTACCTAACATACTAACTGGAAGTCAGGGACAAGAAGGGATCCCCCAAATTATACAACTGCCCTATGAGATTAGGATAATACAGTCATGACTCGGAAAACATAGTCTCTATGGTTTCATTATCTCACCTCTGCATTACCCTAAGTTATCCCACAATCCAAATGCTAAAGGAAAGGCAATGTCTCTCCAATGACAGACTCCCCTGCACATGAGTAGAGAAGGGTAACTCTTCTTACCACCCATACCTACATCATCCAACGAACCAATGAAAGGCCCTTCAATGCCCAAGAAACCCAACAACAGACATGCCTTCATGGGATTGATAACTTTTCTTTGTCCTTTACCACCTGCATAATGAGCAAACAGACCAATCCAAAGCAGATGTTTTCTTCCTTTTCTTTCTTTCAATCTCTCCACATCTCTCTCTCTCCCTTGCTCTCCCTCCCTCCCTTCCTCCCTCTCCTCCTCTTTTTTTCTCCCTCCCTCCCTCCCTCTCCTCCTCCCACACCTTTCAATTTTCTCCTCCTGAATGTGCAATATTCAAAATTGGGGGGGGGGGTGGTTCTTGGCCTTCCATATTTGAGGTTTCTTCAAATGTCTGGTAATCTTTGGTTGCCTACTTTTATGGGAGTGGGTCAGTTAAAAATAGATCAGAGTTTCTGTGTCCATAGGTGGGATGTACTGATTGTGAGCTTTTCTGAAATATTCTGATGCACTGGGGAACTCCCATTCAGTACTGAGTACTGTTAAGTCTTTTCTTCTTGGGATGATGAGATACTCCCATGCAAAATTATTTTATTATCCTATCTGGATGATATAAGCTTTGCTTCCAGTTTTCTAGAAATCAAATAAGCAAGGACATATGATCTCCATATTCACTATGTAAACTTTCACTGTATCACCACTTTCAATATGTAACCTATACCTTCCATTTTGTTTTCTGTCCTTCAGTCTAGAGACTTTCTGTTTATGCTCTTCAGATAAATCTCAATAATAAATCGTCAGAACTCTGCCAGGATACGAGATGGCAGTCACTCAAGTTTCAGAGTAGTGAGAAGATATGGGTCCAAATGCTTTATAAATAGACCTTAAACAATCCTGTTATTAGCTCTACCTCCATCTATCTCTTACAGAGGTCCTGAATTCTACCAATTCCTGGGCCTTGGGGGATTCTATGAGGTTCACAATTTGACTTCACTGATTGCCAGGTTAGGATTCAACTTTCTCGGACATGCTAAATCAATCAAACCCATCACCTTCTTTCTGACTATCCGAATTTTTAGTGCTATTTTCTCTTCTCATGCTCTCTTTGTCATTGTCAAAATAAGCATCTTTAAAATCCTTTTCTCTCACTTGAGTGGGGTTTCATGAGGGAAAAGGCATTAATGTGTCTGTTCAAACCACCATTTTAAACCAACAATCTCAACTCGACTTTTCTTAGAAAAACGTCCCACCACATTGGCAAAAAATGTTCAGGGTCTTAAGCTCAGAGAAATGGTGTGGTTGCAGTCACACATTTCCCACAGTGCCAAGCTGGGACATCAAGAAATATAATCGTTTCAAAGATGCTCCTGTAAATCTCCCACAGAAATGCTACTCATTGGATCTATCTGTTAATCTGTAATGTTTCCCAGAAGCCCTAGTAAATGCAGAGTCTGTAGATCTTTTTATATCAGAAAGAGTTAGCACAGAGGGGAAAAGCTTCAATTACAGGAACAGTGATTAAATCCTGTGCCATACAAGATCACTATCTTAAAAATTGAAATTATGAGGCACCAGCTGTTGGCTCTAACTTTATTTCTCATAAATGCAAAAGTGTACGTTAATATCCCTGCAATATAAAATGCTACAAGATACAGGACAGTACTGTCAGTGAATATATATGCAAACATTCTGAACACTTTTCATTCAGTGCTAATAGTCACTTCCCGTGAAGTACACTGACATGTTTCTTAAGTAACTTTATGTTGTGGCCAATATGAATGTCTTAAAGTTATACATTTTAGGTGAATTTTAAATATTTTTAGTAGGATATCTTACCACAGGACTGAAAAGTGAAACTGGGTTCTAGCTGTGTGATCTTTAAAATCCTGTTCAATTCCATCACATAGCAGTTATTTCAATGAAAAAAAAAAAAAACATTTTCAAACCTTTTTTTGTAGCATTTAAACCAACATCTGTTTGAGCTTTCTAAAATCTCACTTTAAACTGATTCTTCTGATTTCTTGAAAACAGCAAACCACACTTTTCCAATGCCCAGTTCACAGGGGTCAGACCTCCAAATTATAAGTCTTTTCAGCTGCCAATGAGCATTAAGTCAGCAGAAGCCAAGTAATAAAGGTCAAGTATTAGAGGTATTAGTTTATTGAGTACTGTTTTCTGATAGGATCTATACTGGATCTACTATTTATGAAAATATTAAATAACAAAAGTAAAAAGTGTCTAAACACAACTTTCCCACAGTTTTAAGAAACTAAATGCAGTTGCTTTAGTACAAAGTCCTCACAAACTGAAAACATCATCACATGAATGATACTGTAATTATTCTTTATTAAGGTGGAATTACAATTCAAGAATATGAACTACAACTATAGGAAATAAAGAACTCCCTTCAGTAGGATTCTATTTATTATCTTTAATGATTACAATAAATGTGATTCCACTTAAATTATAGGTAAATAAAATATTAGCAATTTGTATCTATAAATACTGTGATATTCTGATAAAGTCGTATGATATACAAGTTTAAAAAAAAGGCTTTTCTAAAGTTTAACATCAATCTTGCTGACTCTACCCCTGATCTAGATATTAATTATCATGTATTCTATTTTGATCTGTTCTTTACTTTGAGTCTTTATTAGGGTTTTAATGTTGACCTTTACTAATGTTATCTTGAATGTGCATACAAGGTGCTCTGAATCAAAGACAGATTACTATTATTCACTTTAAAAGTAAATAACGACTGCGTATTTCCCAAAGCCCCAGTTATTACCCCTAGGGCAATGAAAGCCGGGTCAGATATCCTACACACACCAGTTTCAAAGTCTATATTACAGATGAGGAATGGAGAAAATTGGATTTTACCTGCTTATCTACAGGAGAAAGAAACGGCCACCTCCTCCTCCCTTCTTGACAAAGGGAGAAAAACCTTTGCTCTTTGGATACTGGATGATGAAAAAGATCCTGAGATCTCACTATAAACTTTTGGGATGTAAATACATACTTCCAAGGACCAGATAAGCCCACTGTCTCTGGCTTTTCTGACCTAGAGATGTCTCCAAAGCCCTGAGCCTTATCTTCCTTTGAAAGGTAAGCATATACTCTAGAGTTAGGAAAACCTGTCTGGAGTTCTCATACTATCTCTACAGTTGTAAATTAATTCCCCAATCTTGCTCTTAGACCAGCATCCCAAGATTTCAGCAGAATTTATCCAAAATGCCCCAACTCCACAGAAATGCAAAAATATTCCCTCTGTATCCCACACTCTTGCTAGCTCCAATTACTGGCACTATGAACTTTCTGTGAAGATTACCTCTAGGGTTTCCCATATAAGTGATAAACAGGCAGATATTACCCTTAGAAAACCCAGACATTATGTTTGATATATTTAGTTCATATCATTAACAAAAAGTTACATTTAACCTTATAAGCAAAAGTAAATCATCTTATCTTATTTTATCTTACAGGAGTTCCAGACTTCCAGACTTAAAAGAAATTTGTAAAGTAATGAATAATGTACTTAAGAGACCTTTTTAAACTTCCATCAACAGGTTTTCCTCACTTAACTCTGAATCAGCTAATTTCTTCCTCTTACATGAATTTGACAGTAATACGCCTTTTATTCCATTTTTCTTATTACAATTAACTTATTTCTGAATGTGTCATAACTATGACACATTCAGAACAGCTAACATTCTCTCTTTAATTAAGATTTGAAGGATTATTCCTGCTCTTTGTAGCAATTCATTTCATTATCTTTTTCAAATTTCTGTGTCTAAAAATTATATTTCCTAAGCTTCATAAAACCAAATTTACATTTAAATACAATTCATTTTGCAGAAAAAGCCTTTAAAAGTATGGTTTAGTCAGGCTTTAAATGTAGAGGTACAGGATTATGTCAACCACATAAAATAGAGCATTTATTTAAATGCAATATATTTCTACACAATGCTATCCATAAGCTAATTGAGAGTGATTACCCCTAATTCACGATTTATCAAACTAAGCCAGATTTGTTTTTGAGAAGAATTCAGTGCCAACAATATAGGAAAAAATTAAAATCATACCGTTTGTCAGAAAAGATTATACTTCACAAAAGACAGAAGACACTGAATTATGCAGTCTCTAGAAAATAATACATCTTTGGTTATTATTTATGCAAATTTATCTATCATAATTCTAATTTTGTCTTCAGTTACATTTGAAAACAATTAATTGCCTTGTTGTAAATTTAGCTGGTCTGATTCTAACTCCTTATATAAATATACCTGTTGAAGATAGTAACTTTTCTATAATCTGGCCTCAAAATAAAATCAAAGACAATGGAATCAAAGACATGGACCCAGATAAGTTTTATATGTCATATACTGATTATGTCAGTTTGATTATGATAGAAAACTCCATTTGGGAACAAGCAACAACATAAGTCAACATAGAAAAGCAAGAATAATACATAATCACAAAATAAATAATATAAAAATTTGCTATTTCTTAGCAAGTGAATGTTGCACTGACATTTATTCTTGTAAAATTAAAGTATCTTAGTTTACAAGGAAGACATACAAAAACATGTACTTTTATAAATGGAGACTTGTAAGCATGTTGAGGATACAAAAGAAAAGCAAACACAGCAAGTTCTCTCAAGAAACAGAAATATTTTATGAGCACAACATTTTCTCTATATACTATCTCTAGTCTTAGAGGAGCTCTGATGATTTAAGAACAATTCCAATAGCTGTCTTTTCTGACACAACTATTCACCACTCTCTGGACTCATGACCAATCACTGATGGTAAGTAGCTTTTTATCTCTGGCTCATCTATTCTTTCTGCCCACAGACTGCTGGTTTAGGTAAAATGTTTGACATAATTTTTTTCTTATCAGTTACTAAAAATCCTTCAAAGTCTTTAGATACAGGTTTTTTCCAAATTTATTTTAATCCAACAATGTGTCAGTGATCTACTAATATAAATTCATCAACATTATCAATAGATAGATTTTCAAGCATTAGCAGCCATCCTTAAGACTGGAGTCTTTCAGGGAGTCTTAATTCCTAATTCTCTGGTAACTGGAACAAGCAACTCACTTTGTTTTTGTTTTTATTTCTCCCAAGGATTGTAACATTCCTTGTGTATTTCACAAGGATGTATTTCATATGTCACATGAGGGAAAAGTAATTTCTGAAAACATTACTTCCCATAAAATTTCATAACGGGTATGTGCTGATCATTATTTAGAAAACATAAAATTTTACATTTTCCCCAATTAAGCTTGCCTGCAGTGATCTTACACTAATAATTAGTAGTAACTGAACTCACCAGAAGTATGTCTTGGTTACTCAAGTTCAGGCAAACTGCATGTACTTTTAAACATCTGGATGCTGGTTTTTTCCAGTCACTATAGACTCTACCTTGTATACGCTGACAGCACCAGCATATCCATACACAGTCCGTCTACGCTCAGTGTCCTTAAAACCCTCTTGATTCTCTCTCATTTGTCTCTGCTGCTGTTTTTCTAGAACTCTAACACCAATAAAAGCTGTTGTACTGGCACTGTCAATCTGTTCAGAGTTTTATTAGGTATTATCTTGGCAAGTATGCTAATAAAATCTGCAGCTTTACGATCAGCAGCAACTTTTAAGCAACAAATTTCCCGGTAATTTACACCATAAGCTTCTGAAATTTCTGCAGCCAATATTTTGAATATTTGTACTCACATTCAACATTCAGTCTTTATGGTCTATTCAAGTTTGTTTTGTGAACCACACACCAGTCAGTAGTTCAGATTCACTTCATAGTTGTTGAGTCTACTCATTCAACACACGACTGGAATCTTAATTGTTTTGATTTTGTTTTGATTTTTCTACAGGATCAGTTTTTTCCCTTTTTATATTAGTTTTCAGTTACCATTATCAGTGAGAAACTTCATCAACTGTTTTTCTAGTTCCTTAAGAGATAGGAAGTCATATTTCCCATATAGTATTCTGTAGTTAGACACTTCCGTTAGACATTCCATTTATAAAAGTCTTCCAAAAGACTTAAAATGATCACACTTGGGCAATAACCCTATTTTACGCATTACTGATTATAACAAATATTTCCTTTACTCTTTTTCACTGAAACACATGGTGGGAGCAGTAGGCGCACTAACACTTGCTTACTTGTTTACATTTCCCCACTGCAATCAAACTCAGTCACCAAAAAGAAAGAAAGAAAGAAAGGTAATAAAATATCTGTGAACAGCAAAGAAAGAAATATAATTGTACATTCCAGTCCAATTATGTTGCCCATCTAATTTTAGTACCAAACATATGAGAAAAAAAATGTACTATAGAGCTTTTCAGAACTGTGGAATTCTCTTCGTTTATTTATGAGGTAAGCATTATAATTATTATCTCCATTTTACAGAAAAAGAAACCCATATAGAAAATTAAACAAATTCTGATTGTCATGCATATAATATAGGCAGCAGAAACAAGCTTCTAACTCAGGCAGTCTGGATCCACAGAACTTATTCTTAAGCTCTGCACTAGACTGACATCATCCCTCTAACCATTTGAACTTCTCTGTTTTCTCTTGTTGTTTCTTTATCATGTTCATTAAGTGGCTCATTTGTGGCCCAAGAAATTGACACTATTACTTTCCACTATACTCATGAAAGTGATTTTGGATATACCCATATTCAAGACAGTATTGACTGATTACTGGGTATTTATCATTTAGCCCAAAGAACAGTCAGTTTGGACTTCAATTTCACTTAGGTACATAGATATCTAAGTTCGATTCCCAAAGTTTTATATGCATGAAAGTATAAACATACTAGTTATAATAACAATGATACAAAGAAGTCCCATAATTAAAGCTTAGAATGGGAAAATAGGAAGGTTATCTATTGCATGTTCTAAAAATCAAAAGGGAAAAGTAATATACTTGGGCTACAGCATAAGCATACAATTTAGGTTCCACTTTTATACAGCTGACAAGAGCTTTCTGCACCATTCCATTTCTTTCTACCCATAATTCTAATAAATATACAAACAAATCTACATTCAAAAAACATACAAAATACTGTGCATACTTAGCCACCCAGTAACTCTCATTGATTTTAAATGTAATGCTATGTATTTAGACTCTCTAAACATTTGGATTTCTAAGTCTCGTTTAAGAGTTTGTTGGCAAGAGGGAAGAGATATGGGAACATATGTATACATATAGCTGATTCACTTTGTTATAAAGCAGAAACTAACACACCATTGTAAAGCAATTATACTCCAATAAAGATGTAAAAAAAAAAGGGTTTGTTGGTATGTTATTGATGGAAACATACTGTTTAAACTTCATACTCATGTATTTTACATATACGTTTCAGAAGCTATTGCTTTCAAATACCATCAGTGAAAACCTTTTGCTACTGCAGAATGCCGGCATATAGATTGTTATGAAAAGGCACGTTATGGGCTTCCCAGGTGGCGCAGTGGTTGGGAGTCCACCTGCTGATGCAGGGGACACGGGTTCATGCCCCGGTCTGGGAAGATCCCACATGCCGCGAAGCGGCTGGGCCTGTGAGCCATGGTCGCTGAGCCTGCGCGTCTGGAGCCTGTGCTCCGCAACAGGAGAGGCCACAGCAGTGAGAGGCCCACGTACCGAAAAAAAAAAAAAAAAGCATGTTATGATGGAAAGTTCACTGAAATAGCATTGGGTTCTCACATTTGTATCCCTGATACTGCCACCAACTGGCTCTGTCACCATTCTCCCTGAGTAACTTGGATAATAATACATGTAATTAATTTCATTTTATTAAAAAGAAAATGTGTTTGTAAAAAATGATAAAACGTGTTATGGTTCATAAACAACCCTCAACATTTAGAGAATATATAAAAGCATAAATTAAATAATTTTTAACAAAACAGAAGCCCCAGATAATCAATAGAAAATACAATATAACATTTTTGTATACCTGTCTTAGTCTGCTCAGGCTGCCATAAGAAAATACCATAGAAAGGATGCTTAAACAAAAGGAAATTATTTCTCACAGCTGGAGACTGAGAAGTGTAAGACCAAAATGCTAGCTGATTAGGTTCCCTGGTGAGGGCTGTTTTTCTGGCTTACAGATCGTCACGTTCTCACTATGTCCTAACATGGCAGAAAGAGAGAGAGAGACAGACAGACAGACAGAGAGACAGAGAGAGAGGAAGCAAGCTCTCTGGTATCTCTCTTTTAAGGGCACTAACCCCACCATGATACCCCCACCCTCATGATCTCACCTCAACCTAATTACCTACCAAAGGCCTAATCTCCAGGTATCATCACATTGGGGGTTAGGACTTCAACACATGAATTTTGGGGAACACACTTCTGTCCCTAGCATTCTGTCTCTGGCTGCACCCCCCCCAAATTCATGTCCTCACATGCAAAACACATTCATTCCATCTGAACATCTGCAAAAGTTTTAACTCACTCCAGTACCAACTCTAAAGTCCAAAGTCCCATCTAAATAAAATCTGAGTCATATAAAATGAGTGTGACTTGAGGTATGATTTACCCTGAGGCAAAATTTCTCTCCAGCTATAAACCTGTGATACCAGACAAGTTATGTGCTTCCTAAATACAATGGTGGGACAGGCATAAGACAGGTATTTTATTCTAAAAGGGGGAAATAAAAAAGAAGGAAGGAATGACAGGTGCCAGGCAAGTCCAAAACCTAGGAAAGCAAATTCCATTCGATTTTAGGACTTGAGAATAATCCTCTTCGGTTCTATGCTCTGCCTTCCAGACCCACCGGGGCAGGGTTTGTACCCCAAAACTCTGCTAGGCAGGGGTCAAGCTCCCAAGCCTCCAGGTGGCCCCACCATGAAACTGAGGCAGCACCCCTCTACCCACACTTTGATACCTAGGAGGTAGCCCCAGTGATCTCTGAACTGCCTTTTGAGTCATTTTCCCCTTGTCTTGAACAATAGCGCACTTTCACAGCTGTATAGCTGTAGTATCTAAGAAGCCTGACAATCTTCCCTCATTTCATACTGTCTCCATCCGCTTCAGTTCAAACTAACATTTCTGCTCATATAATCCCTTAATCTATTTATCAAGTGATAATCCCTCAGTGTTTTCTTCTAGACACACTTTGCATTTTTTGCAATATGAACAGAATGAATATTTTCCAAAATATTTAGTTCTGGTTCCTTTTTGCTAAAAAATTCCTTCTTCAACTCATTTCTTTCCTCTCACATTTTACTATAAGCAGTTAGGAGGAGCCAAACCATTCCTTCAACTCTTTGTTTAGAAATCACTTCAGCTAAATAACCAACTTCAATGTTTACAAACTCTACCTTCCACAAAAAAACTAGAATGTGAACACAATTTGGCCAGGTTTGTTGCCAACTTAAGATAACCTTTCCTCATAACATATTCCTCATAAACTTTCCAATAACACATTCCTTGTTTCTGAGATCTTACCAGAATCACCCTTAATGGCCATATTTCTAGCAAAAACCTCAAAACTCTTCATTATCCAGTTCCAAAGTCACTTCCACATGTTTAGGTATCTGTTACAGCACCATCCCCACTTCTCAGTACTAAAATCTTTCTTCATCTTCTTGGTCTTCTGTAACAAAATACCATAGACTGGAAGGCTTAAACAAGAGGAATTTATTTCTCATAGTTCTGGAGGCTGGGAAGTCCAAGATCAAGGTGCTGGCCAATTCAGTTTCCCAGTGAGGGCTCTCTTTCTGGTTTGCTGATGGCTTTCTTCTTGTTGTGTCCTCATGTGGCAGAGAGAGCTCTCTGAGGTCTCTTCTTATACAGGCACTAACCCATCCTGACGGCCCCACCCTCATGACCTCACCTAGACCTAATTATATCCCAAAGGCCTCTTTCCAAATACCATCACTTTGGGGGGAAATTCATTCCATAGCAATGTCCATCCAGTCTTATATGTTTTAAAACTTAATTTCACTTCAT
This sequence comes from Delphinus delphis, assembly GCF_949987515.2. NCBI lineage: Eukaryota > Metazoa > Chordata > Mammalia > Artiodactyla > Delphinidae > Delphinus > Delphinus delphis. The sequence goes on from NC_082698.1 coordinate 43,574,404, forward strand.
TAGCAACTTACATTTGCATTTGATTTTACACAGTACAGAGGTATAAAACTGCTAGAAAGTCAATCATGTTCCTCAACCCCTTTAATCCCACACCTCTCAGATAACTAAAGTTGATAGGCTGAGGTGTTTTTTATTCCATGGTTTTTCTATGTTTTTACAAACATATAAAATTATGTACACACTTATGCAGGACTTTTAAAAAATGGAATATTTTATATATTTTTCTAAAACAGGCCCATTTTCTGTATATGTAGCTCTTCCTCATTCTTTTTAATAGATGGATTGTAATCCTTAGTGTGGATATAGTGAAATTTCTCAATCTTTCTCCATTTAATAGAATTTCAAATTGTTTTCAACGTGTTGCTACTGAAAGTCCTTATACACAATTTAAAAAATTTATGCACATTTGTTTGCATTATAAGAGTATTTTAAACAAGTGAATATGCTTTATTCTTGTACTTTCATGTACTTAATCTCTTCCTCAGTGATCAAGAGGCATTTATCTATGAAGTATAGGGTAACAGAATTGTTCAAACAAGAATGCATGGAGAGAGAATTAATATTCAGTTCTGATATCCAATATAAAACTTTTGAATCCTCATCAAGGCAACAATTGAAAGACATTTAATTCCGCTATATCCTCTCTTTACAGAGACAGAGGATTCTATTAGAGTGTATTATCATATCCCCAGAATCTAAAGATGGAGAATATGAAATATAGAGATGGAAAGCTCTCCTCTTATGTCTCTTCTTTATTATAGAGAGAAGAGGGGGAAAAAAGAGGAAGAATAAGGTCAGATTCCAGAGCCCTTTTTCATCCTGGGGCTGAACTTCCAGGCATGTGGGCAGGCAGGGAGATTTATTCTCTAATTTACAGATAGGTATGGGACACTCTAAAACATTGGGTCTAATGGCATACTTGACTGGATTTAGTAGGGGAACCCTGCAAGCTTATAGGAAAGCCCCAAGTGTGGCCATTCCCCACCAAGGTGCTGGCACAACAGCCATAATAGAATGAGTGAAATGGAAGCACTGTTCCTAATTCTCAATGGCCATATAGAGTAAGAGACTTGGAAGTGACCAAGTGTATCAGTAAAGAATCGAAGGTATGGAGAGTCCTATGAGCTCTCAGAAGCCTGGAGTTAGTATAAAGAAGCCACTTTAAGATGAGAATCAATGCCTGAACCACCCAAATGCCCTTTAATGAGTGAATGGATAAATAAGCTGTGGTTCACCTTTTAGCCCCTAAAGTTCTAATACTCTTCTCTGAATCACGTCTCCTATAGTGTCACCACGTTGTTACCACAATCTATGCTTACCCACACTGCAGTAGCTGAAACTCATTCTCTCTGCCTCTGTATTCTATTAAAACCACATCAATAGCAACATTCAATGAATTCGCAAGAATCACTTTCATCCCTCACTCCAGTCCGCACAATATTTTACATGGCTGTGACTGAATGGCTCTAGCTGCCACTTCTTCCCACAGGATACAACTGATAGGCCTGACACTGACATTTCCCCTGCTTTTCCAGCTGTCTGACAGTGATAACACAGCAGCCTCAGATCTGAACATAGAGCCACACATCCACTCACTGGTGCTTGCTTCAGGAGAGGAAAAATCGCTTTACATCCCAAAGTCCAATAAAATCAAGTTTCTCTCTCTTAATAGAAAAGCTTTTTATTTACTGCTAGTAACCAGCGAGCATTGGGTTCTTGCTGATTGAGACAGTTAACCTTTAGCATCCACACTTATTACACCAACAAAATTAAAGTACATTTTTAAAAGAATTAATTGCCAATTACCAAGACCTAACATATTAACATAAAATGTCCTCTTAAAAAAGCATTGCCAGGGCTTCCCTGGTGGCGCAGTGGTTGGGAATCCGCCTGCCAATGCAGGGGACGCGGGTTCGTGCCCCGGTCGGGGAAGATCCCACATGCCGCGGAGCGGCTGGGCCCGTGAGCCATGGCCGCTGAGCCTGTGCGTCCGGAGCCTGTGCTCCGCAACGGGAGAGGCCACAACAGTGAGAGGCCCTCGTAAAGCATTGCCAGATAATCACAGTGTAACCTGCCTTCAGCACTGTATTGTCAAAGGTGCTCAAGTTCAATATGGTGATGTATTTAATTAGAAACAAATTATTTTTTCCAGAAGTTGGGCCAAACATATATTACTAATTTTTCTCAACTGGAATTTTTGTACTTTCTAATTTCTCCCTTTATTTCTAAGTTAAAAATTACTCAGGAAAAAAATTTTATACTTTCTTTAAAATGAAATACCAGCATATTTTAAGGCTTAGTGTTCATTGAATCAGTATTAAAATACTGAATACACAGAATATTGGATTGTATTCATAGGCCAATAAATAGCCAGAAATTGTCTGAACTATTGGTTTATTCCCAGTTGCTAACATAGGGGAAAATTTAATCCAAAACTCAGTAAATGTGAGGGTTTTTTGTTAAATCTTGTTTTCTAAATAAATAATTTCCTGAAAATCAAATTGCTTATTTGAGTGAACAAAGCTTAATTTCTTACAATTTTTTAAATGCCAGTATTTGTAAGGAGAGTGTTAAAGCCACAAAATACATTACAGACAACTATAACAAATACTGGTTTCAATAATGGTCTGAGGCACAGACCTCCTCTTCCCTATATTGCTTGTTATTTGTTCCTGGTTGCTACTTGAGACACAGTGGAAACCTTTGCTTAAGAACCAGAGTCTCCTGCAATGAAGGAATCATAACATCCAAACCACCTTTTCTTTCAGAGCTCAGTGTTGCAGAATTTCTCTGAGAGCTTAAAACAGTCCAAAATGGGACCATTAGGCAAGAAAGGACAGTGATGCCTCCTCCATGCACTCCCACAGAGCAGGAAGCATCAGGACCCAGGGGCCTGTTAGAGGCTCAATATGTGCCTGGGACCACAAAGCTCTCTTCTCCACCCTGGCACAGCTGGCAAGCTCAGGGCTGTCGGAATTGCTGTGACTATGAAATACAGAGTTGTGACGTCTGGGATGCCATGCCTACAGTGCTGTGGATCAAATCAACCTTAGCTGAGTCTGAACCTTTCTTAGTTGTTTTAAAACTTAATTTTACTTAATTAAAAATATGTTGCCATTCAATTGTATACAATACAGTGGTATACAATTTTTAGGAAGTCAGCACTGCCCCTGCCCCCTTCGATCCTACACCTCTCAAAGCCACTGATACCAGACACTGCCTCCAGTGGTATGACGTGGATTCTTTTCAGCAGCAGTTCCACCTGACAGCAACACAGCTCTCCTGCTTTCTTCCTTCCAGTTTTCTCCAATGAAGGACACTTATATTGAGGTAATCAGTATTACCTCACAGGTGATTTCTGAGAAGCTCTCACAGTAGGGTTGAGGGTGGGTAAAAGGGATTCCTGCTTATTTTCTACCTGTCAGCAGCAAGTCTCCAGCTAAAGGCTTGGCCAGAAGCAAATAGTCATAAGGTGGCAGTCCTGAAGGCCTACACCAATGGAGTATTCGGAAGTGAAATACTGGAGTCAGGAGAGTGTGGATGAGTATTACTCCGGATGGCCTACTCCTAATAGGAAGAGTATGTTCTCCCAGAGTGAAGTTAAAAGTATGGAGTCATTGATTAGATCATTAAAACAAACCGTATCTTATTTCTATCCCAAGGTGGTACATGGGACATAAGGTTAGGATACAATCTCTGAACTCTACTTCCATCCCATAATAAAGATACTAGATAAATCTCCTGGCAAACAATTCACTGAAGAACAAATACATGAACTAACTATTTTTTAAATGCAAGTATACTAAAGTGAAAAAGAATATAGAAGCGGAATCAGAAAGACAAAGTTTAAATCCCAGCTTTACTGACCACTCACGATAAGACTTGGGCAACTCAAACTCCCTACAGCACAGGTCCTTGGTCAATAAAATGTGAATGTGAGTGACTACCTTGAAAAGTTTTTGTAATGTTTAAGTGAGATATTCAAGCTCTTAAACATATATATATAGATATTAGTCTTCTTACCTCTTTTTCCAACCATACTGTGCCTTAAAATAATCAGCACACCATTTTTTTACATTGCATAGTGACACGAAGCTAGAGTCAGTAAGGAAAAGCAAAACAATGCTGATGGTACATTTATAATATCGCTTAATAGAAGATGCTTAACAATCACCCAATAAATTTTAACGACAAAGTTGGAGCCAAAATTACTTGGATACACCTTCCACATTTACTAATTAAAAACCTTACCTCTTTCCTTGGTCAAAATTCAATCACAATCTGAAGCCACACTGAACAGATTGAACTTGTTCATGATAAAAGCACTCAGAGCACTGAGCTAATGAGCTGCAAATCTTACAAAATGCCATTAAAACCAAAACTCATGTAAAATCAAGAAGTCATCCACACAGCCACCGCCAGTACCACCACAACAGAAGCCAGAGTGACGTTCCGGGAGGAAACTAAAATTTGCCCTCAGAGTTGGGCTGACCCAGAGGAAAATTTATCATATACTCAGTGACCTGCAGAAAAATCTGTGCCTTCTTCACTTAGCAAGGAAGAGGGAGCTTAATGAAGCTTAATTCCTAATTCTACCAGTTCTAACAAATGCTGAGAAACATGGAGAGGTATCACGATTATTACTAGGAGAGAGTCCAACCTGAAATCAGGCTCCCCAATCACACTCATACATGGACACACAGATTCTCATGCCAGCTGGAGACAGGAAAAGTGTCTACTGTCTTACCTGTTGGCTTTATATGTGGTTGTATGGGGAAAAGATAGTTAGAAAAGAACAGAAGACAATCTGACACATAACTGCTGTATTCTGCTTCTGAAAATTATTCATAATAAATAAGGGGATAAAGGAACTAGAAGTTTGCACTTATGGCCTTATGTAGTTGGTATTTTTGTTTGTTGTTTGGTCAGTTGTAATGCAGTATCTGAGGTGAAATTGACGTAGCCAACAAAAAATAAAGTCAAGAACATAAGAGCCTAATAAGATAAATAAGGTCTGAGAAATTAATGTAAAACATGGTGACTAGAGTTGATAACACTGGATTATATAAGTAAAATTTACAAAGAGTATAATTTAAATACTGTCACCAAAAAAAAAGATAAATATGTGAGGTGATAGTGGAAATCCTTTCACAATGCACAGGTATATCAAAAAAGTACAATGTACACTTCAAATATCTTACAATTTTATATGTCAATTATACCTCAATAAAGCTGGGGAAGAAAAAGAGCACAGGAGACTGAAATTAACACAGCTGGAGATTGGTGCAGGAGAGGATGTTTTATAGATACAGATACACAGACAGATACAGATATATATGGATATTCCACAAATGTGCTTACTTTTTTCTACTGTAGATGCTTGATCATCACCCCCATCCCATATTCAGCCAAAGAATCCCGACACATTTAGCGCCTAAATTTGTATTTGCAGTTTTCAAAAGGTATTTCTTTATTATGGTCCTCTTTAAAAGAGTGATTTAAAACATTAATAGTGAAAAATGAGAGATAAAATTAAAAATGATAATGTCCCTCTATAATAAAGCTACTTGCCTTTTCCATGAATCTTATAATTCCCATGTTTTATCCTTTTCATCCCTGGCTTATCATTTAGCAATGTTAGCCAAAATAGAACGCGTAAAACTAAATTTTCCACCAAGCAGTATATTGTAAAAATGATTTACCTTCTAGAATTTTCAGACATGACTGTTCTATGAAAACTGTTTTGCCAAACTATTCCGGTCTTTAATTTATTCACTATTACACAGTATTCAGCAGCTAGTAAAATGCCTAGTACAGAATTTTCTTCAATAAATGAATGAATGGAGGGATGGATGGGGGTCCCACAACATTAACCGAATTACATTTTCTAGGTCTGGACTCCCACTCACAGGATTGTGGGAACTCTCCTCCCAATAGGGGCCTCTCACACGTGTCCATGTTGCTCTGCCTTCCTTCCAGTTATAATGGAAGAACTGTTGATGCTCTTACCTAAGACCAACCTCTACCCTCGTGCCTTAGACCCCATCCCCTCTGACCTTACTCTCCTGCATCAAAAGGTTTCCCTTCTTGACTGGATTATTCCTATCAGTATAATAGCTTAATGTAATCTTTCTCATCTAAATGAATGAATGATGAATCAATCTACTTTTTTTTAAATGGCACTGCCCCCATTTCTTTGCATAGCAAAATTCTTAGTGTGATCTCTTACTGATTGAGAACTATGATGTATCCATCCCTATTGTCTTCCCCCACTTTCCCACTCCTGCTGAAACTACTGCTTGGGCTCCTCAACTCTAGGAGTAGGGAGGCTATCACCTGTCACTCCTAAGCTGTGAAAGGTTCTACCCCTCCTTCTCTCTCCATGCTCAGTGTATAGTGCTTTGGCATCCGTAGAGCCATGATGCACTTCTCCTGAGGTTCACTCTTTGGGTCACCAGGCTCTTGGGCAACAGACCCGTTGTAGGTGGCTGGTCACCTGCTCTTAACACTGGGCTCTCCTCCCACTACCCATCCTTCTTTCTTTTCAATGAGCTCCAGCAGTCTCCTCCCTGCAATGAGAAATATCCCCTTCACAATACACTTTGCTCAAACAGTACTATCATATGCTCCAAATGGAGCATACTTTAAATGGCTGAATTTTATGCTATGTGTATTATAATCTCAATAAAGCCATTTTATACACATACACATGCATATATAAATGCATTCCTGCATATCTATGTGTACACATATATGCTCTTCTGTATTTATAACTTAGTCCCTCAAATGCAGATGCTGTGGGATCCAGAACCAGTTTCAATGCCCCCTCAGTATGTTAACTGAAGAGAAGAATTTCAGGATCAAGAAAATGAACCTGGGTCTTGAGGAAAATTACAGGGTTGAAATGAGTTCATCCTCCAAATAAATCAAAGCAGTCACTATCCAGGGCAAGACATAAAGACCATCTGTTCTCCCAGGCAGTTGCACAGGCCCCTCTGCTCTGCAAACGGGATAATGATGCCGCCACTGAGAGTTCATTTGTGCGCTGATGTGAAAACCTCTATGTAGATGTAAAGTATCACTATGCTATTACGTGTGGCCCACAGGTCTCATCATTGATATGTACAGTATCAAATGTAGTATTTCCCCATTTTGCTGCTGAATGAAAATTGAAAAAGCAATATGCTGTTATTATTATAACCGTTAATCCATTTGGAGTTTGTCACATTTCATCCTCCAGTCGATTTACATATCTAAGTGTGTAACTGATGTTTGATACTGCATTGTCCTTGTATTTTAAGATGACCTCACAAGTGAAAAAATCAAACAGACAGTATTTTGATCTTTCTGTTTCATATCATGACTTTCTCAGGGGATGTAAGCCATGTTATTTCCTTAGTTTTACAATCGTAGAATATCACCCTCACCTGCTAATACCTGCCAACTATGCTTAGTGGACTGTATGTCAGCTGTTGAAATTATGACACTCCTCCAAGTTCATGTTCCATTCTTCTCTAATTCACATATCCCAGGCCTGACCCTATTCCTTTAACCCAGCCTGGCCCATTCCCACAGCCTGAGACTGAAAACACATGCCCTGTGACCCCTCATTTTGTAATCAATCTTCTTCCAGATTCAAGCTTCCTTTATGTTTCTGCTTTTTATTTCCAGTTGTTTTGTGGTGGTTGTAAAGTTTTTCCCTTCTCCTGTTCTTTAGACTTGTCAACTGATCTTGGTTTTCCCAGATTGACTGACAGTGTTCTCTAAAATATCTTTCTTCTGACATTTTTCACTCCTGGCTGCTGCAAGTAATTTTACTCACATAAATTCAGGTATTAAAACATAAAAAAACCCTAGAACTATTCTCCATAGACAGATTCCTTTACAATGAGAGGAAGAAAGGAGAACCCAAACAAAACTTTGTCATTTGCCAAAAGACTTTTCTCTGTTAATTCTGCAAACGCAAGTCTACCATATTAATCTCAGCCAGATTTATTTGACCAGTGTTAGCATGGTCCTAGCACAACACTGGCTCTCCAATTGACTGCCCTGCATAAAACCTACCCCAGAGCCTACAGAAGTTCAAGCCTAAGTTCTTTAACATGACTCACAAGTGGTTTTCCCTTTGCAGGATCACCCTGAGTTCCTTAGGCTCCACCCTATTTGTTGGTACCTGAACACTACATATTTTCATATTTCTGTGCCTTTTTTAGGGTACTCGCAGACAAAGACCGAACACATTGATTGAACGCTCTAGCTTTGGGACACCGTGTTTAGTGCTGGAGATAAGAAGATCCCTAGGACCAAAATCCTATTCTCAAGTAGCAGCTTACGGGGCAGAGTAAAGTGAGTAATGTTGAGCTATACTGAAGGGTAACTCTGAAAAGGCAAGGTCTTCCAAAGAAAACAGACAGATCAGGAAATGGCCAAAAGAGCTGAAAGGCAAGAAAAAACTCTCTCTTCACCTAGCCAGCGATGTACAAAATGAGACTAAAAAGTGTATTTCAACTCATAATTTCTCCAACTGAGGAGAACTTATGCTATCTAAGAATCTTCTTTTGGTTAGAATAACTATATTCAGCCTACTTTTAACTTTTCTAACTAAATAGATAATAATCTTTATATTTTGAGTAATCAAATCAATATTTTAGAGAGAAATTTTTATAAAGCCTTTTTATTTTAAGAAAACATAAAGTGACATATTTTTTATCATGATTATTCAACTATAAGAAAAGAATCTGATTGAAGAGTTTTGATTCCTAATCAAACTCTATCATATCAACCTGCCTGCACAGGCCAAAGTTGAGATTCCTGCCCTGTGCGTCAAGATATTTGGTATATGAGTTTACTGTTAATCTACCTACATAACACCCCAAATCCCTTTAATCGTTTCTTTGCTAGTCTAAAACTACTCACCCAATTGAGTATTTCACACTTGATTCATATTCAGCTGTCATTTGGTTAGCGCTAATTCTCTAGTTCATGAAAGAAATAGAGTTCAATCTGTGAACTATTATATACACACCCAGAACAAAATCAGTCATTTCTTATTCTGGATTGAGAATCCTCTGGTGTTGTCAGCCAAGTATTGTCCCTTGTCCTGTCTGTATTTCTATAATATTGGTAAGAAGCTACATGGCCCCACCTCCACTCACATTTGAAGGGTTCTTGGGAACGGCACCTGACTAAAGTTGAGTCAATCAGGTCTTTTGCCAAGGTTTTGCTTATTAGAAATGAGTAAAAGGACTCAGTGAGGGTAGAAGCTGTGAGGAGGTTTGATGCTCAGGAACTCCTGATACAGAATTTCCTACCATGTGGATGAAGCTGGCCTGCAGGGTGATAAAGTGAATGGAACATACATGGAAAAGCAAAGCTGTGAGTAGAGTGAGAGTCCTGGCCCACGCTGCACCTAGTTTCATGGGCACCTAAGGCTTAATTGTATCTCTACACTTCCCAGTGGCAAAAGCCAACAATTTCCCATTTTTTAAATTTGGTTTCCTTTATTTTCAACCATGAGAGTTGTGACTAATAATCTTTCAAAACACTTCAAAGATAACTGTCTTCACTGTCACAGAAACCTGAAAGTTAGCATATAAGTCTAAGAACTTCATCAACTTTACATATAGAGGCATTCCTCTTTTTATTTTGCTTCACTTTATTGCATTTCACGGATACTGCTTGCTTTTTTTTTTTTTTTTTTTTTTTTTTTTTTTTTTTTAACAAATTGAAGGTTTATGGCAACTATCTAAGCGTCAAGCAAGTCTCTTGGTGCCATTTTTCCAACATCTGATCATTCCATGTCTCTGTGTCACATTTTGGTAATTCTCATATGATTTCAAACTTTTTCATTATTATTATCTTTGTTATGGTGATCTTTGATCAGTGATCTTATCTGTAACTATTGTAATTATTTTAGGGTGCTGTAAACCATGCCCATATAAAATAGCGAACTTAATTGATAAATGTTGTGTGTGTTCTGACTACTCTATCCCCTGGCCATTTCCCATCTCCCTCCCTCCCTCCCTTCAGGCCTCCCTATTCCCTGAGACACAGCGATACTGAAATTAGACCACTTAGTAATCTCTCAATGGCCTCTAAGTGTTCAAGTGAAAAAAAGAGTCACACATCTCTCACTTTAAATCAAAAGCTAGAAACAATTAAGCTTAGTGAGGAAAGCATATCAAAAGGCTAGATAGGCCGAAAGCTAGGCCTCTTGCGCCAGTTAATCAAGTTGTGAATGCAAAGCAAAACTTCCGAAGGAAATTAAAAGTGCTAATCCTGGGACTTCCCTGGTGGCGCAGTGGTTAAGAATCCGCCTGCCAGTGCAGCGGACACGGGTTCAATCCCTGCTCTGGGAAGATCCCACATGCCACGGAGCAACTAAGTCCATGTGCCACAACTACTGAGCCTGCGGCTCTAGAGCCTGTGAGCCACAGCTACTGAAGCCTGCACGCCTAAAGCCTGTGCTCCGCAACAAGAGAAGCCCCCATACCTCAACGAAGAGTAGCCCCCGCTGACCGCAACTACAGAGAAAGCCCGCACACAGCAACGAAGACCCAACGCAGCCAAGAAAAAAAAATGTGCTAATCCAGTGAACACATGAATGATAAAAAAGCAAAACAGCCTTATTACTGTGGTCTGGATAGGAGATCAAACCAGCCATAACATTCCCTTAAGCCAAAGCCTAATACAAAGCAAGGCCCTAACTCTCTGCAATTCTATGAAGGCTGAGAGAGGTGAGGAAGCTGTAGAAGAAAGTTTGAAAATAGCAGAGGTTGATTCATGAGTTTTAAGGAACGATGCTACCTCTGTAATATTAAAGTGCAAGGTGAAGCAGCAAGTGCTGATGTAGAAGCTACAGCAAGTTATCCAGAAGATCTAGCTAAGTTGATTAATGAAGGTGGCTACCTTAAACAACAGATTTTCAATGTAGACAAAACGGCTTTATATTGGAAGAAGATGCCATCTAGGACTTTCATAGCTAGAGAGCAGAAGTGAATGCCTGGCTTCAAAGCTTCAAATGACAGGCTGACTCTCATGTTAGGGGCTAAGCCAGCTTGGTGACTTGATGTTGAAGCCAATGGTCATTTACCGTTCTGAAAATCTTAGGGCTCTTAAGAATTATGCTAAATCTACTCTGCCTGTGCTCTATAAATGGAACAACGAAGCCAGGTGACAGCACAACTGTTGACAACAGTTTCCTGAATATTTTAAACTCTCTGTTGAGACCTACTGTTCAGAAAAAAAAGAAAAAAGAAAAGATTCCTTTCAAAAAAGTACTGCTCATTGACAATGTACCTGGTCACCCAAAAGCTCTGATGAAGATGTACAATGAAATTCATGATGATTTCATGCCTGCTAACACAACACCCATTCTGCAGACCATGGATCAGGGAGTCATTTCAACTCTCAAGTCCTATTATTTAAGACAGACAATTTGTCAGGCTATAGCTACCATAGATAGTAATTCCTCTAATGAATCTGGGCAAAGTCAATTGAAAACCTTCTAGAAAGGATTCACCATTCTACAACAGATGCCATTAAGAACACTCATGATTCCTGGGAAGAGGTCAATATATCAATATTAACAGGAGTTTGGAAGAAGTTGATTCCAATCCTGATGGATGACTTTGAGGGATTGAAGACTTCAGAGGAGTAAGTAATCGCAAATATGGTAGAAAGAGCAAGAGAACTAGAATCAGAAGAGCAGCCTGTAGATGTGACTGAATTACTAAAATCGCATGATGAAACTTTAAGAGAAGAGCAGTTGCTTCTTATGAATGAGTAAAGAAAGTGGGTTCTTGAGATGGAATCTACTCCTGATGAAGCTGCTGTAAAGACTGTTGAGAGGACAACAAAGAGTTTACAATATTATATAAACTTACTTGATAAAACAGTGACAGGGTTTGAGAGGACTGGTCCCCCTTTTTTTAAAAAAAAAAATTCTACAGTGGGTAAAATGCTATCAAACAGCATTGAATGCTACAAAGAAATAGTTCGTGAAAGGAAGAGTCAATCAATGCAGCAAACTTCATTGCTGTCTTATTTTTTAAAAAAATGCTGCAGCCAACCCAGCTTTCAGCAACCACCACCCTGATCAGTCGGCAGTGGTCAACACATAGGCAAGACCCTCCACCAGCAAAAATATTACAACCTGCTGAAGGTTCAGAGGATGGTTAGCTACTGCACACTTAACAGACTACAGTAGAGTACAAACATAACTGCTATATGACAGAAAGTGTGGCCAAGATGGCAGAGTTGGAAGACTCTACCCAAGGGCCAAAATTACAACTATTTACAGTGCAACTATTGATGAGAAAGACCAGATGACTGGCAGAAAAGATCTACAGCTAAATATATAAAGAAGAAACCACAACAAGATAGGTAAGAGGAGTGGAATCATGGTTTAGTCAAGACTCACACCCCCAGGGGGGTGACCCACAAATGGGAAGATAATTAAAATTGCAGAGGTTCTCTCCAAGGAGGGAGGGGTCCAAGCCCCAAATCAGGCTCCTCAGCCTAGGGGTCTTGCTCTGGGAAGACAAGCCCCAAGAACATTTGGCTTTGAAGGTCAGTGGGGCTTATTTTCAAGAGAGCCAGAGGGCTATGGGAAAGAGAGAATCCACTTTTAAAGGACGCACACAAAATCTCACATGCTCTAGGACCCAGGGCAGAAGCAGTAATTTGAAAGGAGCCTGCTGATCTTGGAGAGCGTCCTGAAGGCAGGAGGCAACTGGAACTCACCCTGGGAGCACAGACACTGGTGGCAGCCCTTCTGGGGAGCTCATTCTACCACAAGGACATTGGTGCTGACAAATGCTATTTTGGAATCCTCTCTCTAGCTTATTAGCACCTGGACCCAACCCCACCCACTAACCTGTCAGAACCAGTACTGGGACACTGCAGGCCAAGCAACTAGCCAGGCAGGGACACTGCCCCACCCACCAGCAGGCCAGCTATCTTAAGAGCCCTTGAGCCCAAAGCCAACCCAGAACACTGCACTATAACGCCAGAGGGCACAGAACCCAGCCGCACACACTAGTGTGCCCGCACTAGCCCCGAGATTCCCAGGCCCTGCAGTCAGAGACCCTGGGATGTGGTTCCACCCACTAGTGGGCTGGCACCAGCCCTGGGACAAGCCTCACCCATCATGGGCAAATACGCCAACTCTTCGACCCCCAGGGTATTGCAGCCAGAGACCCGAGGGGTAGGTTCGGCCCACTTGTGAGCCAGCACTAGACTCAGGACCTCCTGGGCCCCAGCCCTGACAAAAAGAACACCAGCACCAGCTCTGCGACACCTTGGGCCCCTCAGCCAGCTACCTCGGGATCCCTTCCCACAAGAGAGTCAAAACGAGCTTTGGGACACCCCAGACCCCACAGCCAGCTGTGGCAGGAACCGGCCCCACCCGCCAGCAGGCTTGACGCTAGATCTGACAACCCAGTCCTGCAACTACTTACCCTGGAACCAAGCTAAACCCACCAGTGGGCCAGTGTTAGCCATGGGACCCCCTGGGATTCTGCAGCCAGCCACTTTGTGACCCCGCCCTGCCCACCAGCACCAGGCAGCCTCCACACAAAGCAGGTCTTAGCAACTAACCAGACCAGGGGCCAACAATGCCTACCATATCTCCCACAGTAGTCTACCCACCACAACAGAAGGATCCATGCAGCCCACATAGGGGGCTCCCCTAGAACATAAAGCTCTGGTGACCAGAAGGGAGTGCACTGCTAGGGTGCATAGTACATCTCCTACAAAAGGCCACTTCTCCAAGGTTAGGAAATGTAACCAACTTACCAAATACATAGAAATAAAAACAGCTAATTAGGCAAAATGAGGTGACAGAGAAAAATGTTCCAAACAAAGAAATAAGATAAAATCCAAGAAGAACTAACTGAAGTAGAGATAAGCATCTACCCAATAAAGAGTTCAAGGTAATGATGATAAGATATCCAAAGAACTTGGGAGAAAACTGGATGAACAGAGTTAGAAGTTGGAAGCTTTTAACAAAGAGAAAACACAGAGAAGAACCAAACGGAGATGAGAAGTACAATAACTGAAATATAAAATACAGTAGAAAGAATCAACGGTAGATTAGATGATACAGAGAAAAGGATCAGTGAGCTGGAAGACACAGTACTGGAAATAACTGAAGATGAGGAACAACAACAAAAAAAATACAAAGAAATGAAGATGGTTTAAGTGACCTCTAGGCCAACATCAAGTGTACTAATGTTCACATTATAGGGGTCCTAGAGCAGAAGAGAGAGAGAGAAAGGGGCAGACAACATATTTGAAGATATAATAGCTGAAAATTGCCCTAACCTGGGAAAGGAAACAGACATCTTGGTCCAGGAATCACAGAGAGTCCCAAACAAGACAAACCCAAAAAGGGCCATACTAAGACATGTTGTAATTTAAATGGAAAAGGTAAATATAAAGAGAGAATATTAAAAGCAGCCAGGGAAAATCAACAAGTTGTGTACAAGGGAATTTCTGTAAGGAGTTTACAGCAGAAAACTGAACTTTTCAGCTGACTTTACAGCAGCAACTCTGTAGGCCAGAAGGGAGTGGCATGATATATTTAAAGTGATAAAAGGGAGAAACCTACAGCCAGAATACTCTACGCAGCAAGGCTTTCATCCAGAATTGATGGAAAGATCAAAAGTTTTACAGACAAGCAAAACTTGAAACAGTTCAATACCACCAACCAGCTTTAAAAGAAATGTTAAAGGAACTCTGCATGAAAAAGAAAAGGCCACAACTAGAAATACAAAAGGAAAAATTTTCATTGGTAAAGGCAAATGTACAGTAAAGGTAGTAAATCACCCATGTATGAATGAAGGCAGTCAAAATGTACAAATTGCTGGTTATAAGATAAATAAGTACTAGGGATGTGATGTACAACATGATAAATATAATTAACACTGTTGTATGTTATGTATGAAAGTCATTAAGAGAGTAAAAAAAGAGTTCTCATCACAAGCCACCTTTTTTCTATTTCTTTAATTTTGTATCTATATAAGATAATGGATGTTCACTAAATTTGTTGTGATAATCATTTCATGATGTATATAAGTCAAAAAAATTCTGCCATACAACTTAAACTTATACAGTGCTATATATGTTAAAAAAAAAACTGGAAGAAAAAAAACTTTTGTATGCACTGGGAAACCAAAAGCTTGTGATTCACTTTATTGCAATATTTGCTTTATTGTGGTAGTCTGAAACCAAACTCACAGTATCTCCAAGATATGCCTGTATATATAAATAAAAAATTTATTTTAAGAAATTGGCTCACAGAACTGAAGAGGCCACAAAGTCTAAAATTCTTAGGGCAGGCCAGCAAGCTGTAAAGTCAAGATTTGATGCTACAGCTGTGAGGCAGAACTGCTCTCCAGGTAACCTCACTCTTTGCTCCTAAAGCCTTCAACTGTTTGGTTGAGGCCCACTCACATTATGGAGGGTAATCTGCTTTACTTTCAGTCAACTGATTATAGCTGTCAATCGTATCTCCAACACTAGTATTTACTTAAACCACCATGCACTATAGCCTAGAAAGGCTGACACATAAGACTATCACACTGTCCTGATTCTACAAATACACAAATAATTGGATGACAACTTCTAAGTACTTTACAAGCCATTTTTGCTCTCTAATTTGGGGAAACAAAATATGTCCATAGAGTGAATATTCCAGAATTTTAAACTTAGCCTAAGGATTTTTTTTTTTTTTTTTTTTTTTGTGGTATGCGGCCTCTCACTGTTGTGGCCTCTCCTGTTGCGGAGCACAGGCTCTGGACGCGCAGGCTCAGCGGCCATGGCTCACGGGCCCAGCCACTCCATGGCATGTGGGATCCTCCCGGACAGGGGCACGAACCCGTGTCCCCTGCACCAGCAGGCGGACTCTCAACCACTGCGCCACCAGGGAAGCCCCTAGCCTCAGGATTTTGAAGTCAGTAATAAAGCACTCAGATAGTATTCTTGCAGTGTATAAGTCAGCAGAAAACGCTGAAGTGAATTACAGCCCTGTAGACACATTAGGACCATCAGTTACTATTCTGGATATAAATATCAAGTATTTACTCAGTAATAGGTAAAAGCTTTTGTGTAAAACTGTGCATGTAATGTTTTGCTGTTGAGCATTATACATAAAAGCATGAATATTCCAGATAAAATAACAATGTGCTAAGTGAGCATCTGCCAAAATAAAAATTTTAGCAAGTAGATATTTATTTACTTCATCCAGCTGCCCTTCCTAGGCCACATTGGAAAACAATATGTGATAAGTACTGGAATATCACATGGGACAATTCATTCATGCTCTCTAATATATAGCAATTCATCATGCATTTAAGATTTCCTTTCTTTAAAAATTCTCCTTTCATGCTAACGGGCCAAATACTTTAATGTGTTTTTCTTTACATATAGTTTTACGTATGCAAAACAGTTTTCTTTACATACAGTTACTTGACCCATGGATTAGACGGTTCGGTAGATTGATTTTTGGATCAATAATTCAGCATAATAATCTTCAAACAGTGCAGCAAGAAAAAATAAATCAGACTAGGAGTCAGGACATGGATGTGCTTGTTTAGGCCTTGGGCAAAATACTTCATCTAAAAGTAGGTGAAGATTTGAAAAAAGAAAAATTGGGTTTAAGGTCATCCTTTTAATCTTGCTAGCTATGCAATCTATGAAAATTTAAAAACTAAAAATTTTCCACTGTAAAACTGGGATAGCTGTAGCCACCTTACAGAGTTGCTATAAATAGGAAATACGAAAGACACTTAGCACAATGCCTGACACAGACAAGAATACAATAAATGCACACTGATTTTATTATCCTCTCTGGGTTTTAGTTTTTTCATTGTGATAATTTATAGAATTGGGCTAAATGACTCCCTAGGGGTACTCCTCTCCCAATTTTGTTCTAATTACCAATGATAAATTAGTTTGCACTTTGAACAGTCAGTTCTACACAGTTTTCTATTTGCCCTGTCCTCTCTTCAGAGAAGGCTTGGGATCACCACCTAGCTATAACATTTCCCTTGTTTCTGGCATTTTCATTAGAATATGGTGCTATGGGAGATATTTAGTTTTTATTTATGATAGCAGACAGCTCTCTTAACTGAATTTGTCTCTGGTCACATGAAAAATATGTCTTTGTAGTTAATTGCTTTGGAACATTAATATGTCCGGATCCAGCTATTCGTGATTTTAACCAATGACTTATGCTCTCAAAATCTTAGTGATTTTCATTTAATCACCACAGTCTCTTTACAGATAGGAAAGCAGAAGCCAAAGTCCACCATTTACTCTTTCAAATCAAGGTAAATGAGCCTGGTTTTTTGAAAATGACAAACATGTACCGCAGTTACCAGGGTGATTCTCCGGTCATGGTTAACAGAAATCGGGAAAGCTGAGCTAAGCAAGTGATTGCAACCTGACTCCAAATAATTTTCTAAAAATAATTCTGCATCTAATTCCAATGTGCAAAATAAATAAATAAATAAAAGTCACAGACTGTTTGCTCTTAAAGAGTCCTTTCAATAATCCAGTCCAACCTCTTCTAGCCCATTTTCTGAAATCCAGATGACTGCTGAGATCTCTTTGACCTCGCGATGTAAGAATGATAGGATGTACCCTCGTTTCCTACCCTGTGGAAGACCAGTACCTTCCCAGAGGCTCTCTCTAGGCCCACAGCCTGTGTTCTCCTGGTCACTCCTGGCTTTCTGTTCATGCATATGTTGTTCTGAAGCTGTACCATGTCAAAACAGTCATAAAACTTAGTCACTGTTCCAAATTTCAGCAACTACCAAGAAAAGCAAAGTAGGTATATGGAAATAGAAATGAAGAGACAGTGATATTTTAAAATAATGACTTGTGATTTGAGGGATATTTGTGAGCATTTAGTGGGAAGGAGGTATGTCTGGTAGGTTCCCCTTCCACTGACCCTTGATGGCAGAGAAGTTTCAGGGGGAGGAGTTTTATACTTATTTACTGCATGCCAGCTTTTTTCTCATGGTTTGTCTTTCTGAGTTATTGCACAGATTGTGCTATCCAATAGTCACTTCCCTTACTGAAGTGTAGGGAAGAGGCAATCTCCCAATTCTGAATATTCTAGGACACTCTTTTCCAGAGTTTATTTCTCAGGATGAGTTAACAGACAATATTTCTCTACTGTAATGAAAGCTTGTATAATGTGGTGCTTGGTTGAACTGAACATTGATCTTTACATATACAGCACAGCGTTTCAGTCTGCTTATACACACTTTCAGTTCTTTCCATCTTATATACCCTGTTGTCTCGTCTCTCATTCCCCTCCCCCACCCATCCATTTCCATGTGTCCAAATCATACTCATTTCTCAAAGTCCAGCTGAACTGTCATTCACTCCCAGAAAGACTTCAGCATCCCTAGTCAGAAATAAAGTCTTCCATTTATAAAGTCACACAGCACTTATTTCTTTTCTTTGATATGTCACTTTTTTACCTTGTTATATCTGGACTGAATGAACTGACACCCCATGGGACATATTTGTGGAACAAGAGAAAAAATTTGCTCATTTCTGAGATTTTGCTTTGCTGAGTGGAGTATGCAGGCTGCACAAAAACTAATCGTCCTGGAATAGAAAAGGAATTTGGAGACACTCCACAGATAGAAAGAAAATTGAAAGTGAGGAACTGGCATTTATATGGCTAAAGACAGAAACTTGAGACAGAGGGCAAATGGCTAGCTAGTGAATTTACAGTGCGCCGTGTAAACTTCTTATCCATCTCCTAAAAGAAACTTTAGTAAAATTTACATTAATTACCAACGCCTTTGGAATTATCTTATGGTGAGAGGAAGGACAGAAGCAGCAAAAAGCAAAATCAAACTTTAAGATGGGCAAGAAGTAAAAACCCAGGCTGCCAGCCACGCTGAGATTACATGTATTATTGGTACATGTTTCCCATTTAAACTGTCAACTACTAGAGGTAGGGGTACTTTCTGAAGGAACTTTAAGGTTTCTCACATTTCCTAGCATGATCTTTAGTGCATAATATAATGGTGAACATATTTTGGGTTCTTCCATGACCTACATATTATAAATATAAGCATGCATCCTATGAAACATACAATACTTCTAAGGAACAAAGACCGTCTAAGTCAGTCACTCAAGTCACATAGATTATAAGTGGCAGTGAAAGGATTTGGACCCAGGCAACTTGACACCAGAGCTTACACACTTAGCCACCAAGCCCCTAGTGTGTAAGCAGCTACTGAATGAATGAAATGAATAAGTATTCACTGCTTATTAAATACCTGCTGATGAGTTGACATTTAGCGTTCATTCCTGGCCTTCTGAGGTAAAATCATCGGGAAAGATTAGGTCTTCTCTTCAAAACACTTTCATGGTAGAGACAGAGTGCTGGCCAGAAAGATCCATAGTTCTGACGGAGGTCCTAATATTTATCTTCCCAGATGGAATTTCTACTGTAGCCTCAACATATAGACCATGTGTATACTCAGGCTGCCATCAAAAAGAGTGCTTAATAAGCAGTGAAAATGGATAATGATAATCCATTCGTAATGTCTAGCGTAAATCAGAAGTCTAGAGCAAATCTACAGAATCCATGAATACTAGCAGAACCAGCCAAGTGAATAAGTTGACTATTTGACGCAGAGACAGAACAGTAGGGTAAGGGATAAACACTGAGGTATTAGTGATTGGTATAAGTTATCCATCTCTCTCCATCTGTTTTTTTTTTTCCCCCAGTTTTCAACCATTTAACTACTTCTAAAAAAATAAAGGATCACAGAAGAATATACCCAGAGACTAAATAAATTAATCAAATCAAGAGTATGATAACTCAAATAAGAAGGAAACCAAAAAAAATTAATTGAAAACAAGGAAAATTTTGGTCTGGGTTTGAAAACAATATTAATCAAAAGGGAAAAAAACCTTAGCTAAAAATTAAGGCCTATTATTTTCTCTAATTAGATCATTTGGTTAATAAGGATATTCCAAAAATAAAGGAAACAACACATCTTATTTGGACCTGCTTTAGAAAGGTATACATAAAGTTTAAAATGCAGCTTATTAATAAGATACTGAGAACATAAAGAGAAATATTTTAAGATCATGGAAACATAAATGAAAAGGTGGACCCTAAGAAAATTTGAACTCATTCAATTCTACCTCCAGGTGTTATAGCTCTTAGTCTTCCATTCTAATTTTTTTCTACACTTGTGTAAAATGTAGAAATGATTATGTTTTAAATATTTATATTTTAAATATTATATTTTAAATAAATAGCTTTTATTTTATTGGTTTAAGTCCAAGCTAGTAACAAATTCCATATCATGTTTTCCACAGACATTAAGGCCATATTTTCAGAGTTATGACTATTTTTTCTTTTTAGTTCTAAAAGGAGTCAGAAAAGTTTAGAGAAGATTTTATTAAGTAATGACTGGCATAGTATTCTCATTTACATTTCCTGAAAATGAGATCAGAAATTCTTATTAAGGATTAGCTTACTCAAAATAACACTACGAGGCAACTGTAAAAGCTGGAGCTATTGGGAGAATGTCAAGCATGAGGAACGCCCAGAAGAACTAGACTTTCCAGAAAAATGCTCTTTACCTAGAAAACCCTGCCTTACTTTGTAGAGCAACAGGAACTTATTATCCCCTAGTCATTCATATTCTGAGAGCTGCTTAAATCCAGGTGTTAAGGCTAGCAGCTATTGCCCTGGGATTGAGTAAAGAACCACCTGCTGGTTGGAGCCCTGGGAGAAACCCATTGCCTAAACCTGGTCCTTCATAACCTGAGAAGAATAAACCTGAGTTTTACCTGTGTATTGATACTGCAGCCTCTTACATGGCTCAAACATCTAGACACTGACAGTCAACCTGTTACAAAAACCACATCCCTACTCATGCCCCTTCCCCGGAGTAGATCTTGTAAAAACTAACCCCAGATTACCAGCTAGACTGCAAATTTGCCCATATGTAAAAATGTAGTTTAAATCCTGGCCTTTTCATACTTGAAGCAACCCAACAATGTGACCCAGATGCAGTCTGTGATCCAATGGAACAATTATTATTTTAACTGCATTGTAACAAAATAACTACTCTGGACATCATTCTATAAGTGACAGCAACAGTTCAGACAAGGTCAGTAGATAAGCAGTGCCTTTGAGGTATTCCTTGGTTAAGTATGAGAAGAACCTGCCTGATCCTTATTAAAATTCAGTTTCCTGAGTTCTAGTTCAGGTCTATTGAATCAGTCTCTAAATACCTTGTCATGATTCATTCATAAATGTCTCACATTTGTAACCTCATTTTAGGCAGGACAGAGCAGATTTTAAGGTAACTTGGATGAGGAAATAAAGTTCTTTTACTTCAACTATTTAAATCAAGATTCAGAGTAAAGTGAAAGAATGCTTCATATGCCCACAGGCTAAGCTATACCTCAATTATAGATATTAATTCATCTAAAGAAATATGTATACCCCGAAGAGGATAATCTGCTTACAAAGAAAAGTCAAAAGAAATAAACACGGTCATTTTGTGCTAAAAGTATAATTTTCAAAAAACTTTAAAATGTGACTCTCATACATTATTTAACTAATTATATGTTGACAACTCTCCAATCCATATTTGTATCTACATTGTGAACACTTTATAAGCTCTACTTTCACAAATAAAACTTACTCCTAAACATATCTATTGGCTTTCCACTAATACCTCACACTTGGGTCCAAAACTCAAAACTTCAGACTGCTACAAAATCAGATTTTCCTCATTTTAATATAATCTCAATTAATAAAAGCACTATACACCTTGTAACACAAGTCAGAAACTGAGATCTTTATCACTTTATCTTAAATGAAATAAAAGACTAAAGCATGCTAATTTCACTTCCTAAACACTGGTTTCCAGTGTAACCACTCTCACCTTTCTTTCCTGGACTGCAGCACAATCTAATAATTTGTACCCCAGAATCTTGTTTTAGGCAAACTAATGTTGTCCTCCACACTGAAGCTGAAGTGAGTAATATAAAATGTGGATGTCTCCACATCACTCCCCTGTTTAAATCCTTCAAAGACACTTTATTCCCTTTAGAATAAAATCCAAAATCCTTAACAAGCCATACGATGTCTTCAAGTAAGTAACTCTGCTTCTCTATACTCATGCCCAAGACTCATGACTCACAACTTAAGTAATGAAAAAGTAAATGGATTTCTTAAAGATCATGTGTTTATTATTAAAATACAAGGATCACATGTAATGTAACAAATTTATCATTGTGATATAAATTAAGCTCTTATTTTTCTGCTATATTATTTAAATTTTTATAAGTATTTTTACTTCAAAAGGAGTATTTTTCATAAAGTTATCTACCTAACATACTTTCTCTTGATAGTCATACTGAAAATATCTTTATCTTCATAACTGTTTGAAAGTTATAAATATTTATTATGCATATAAATCTTCCACAGTCAATTATTGCAGGATTATATTACTGCAATGATAAAATTTTACTCTAACACACAGAGCATTGCAATGTACAAAGGACACTAGATTTTCAGTCCAATGTATATTGGTTACTTGCTTACATTTGAAGTGAATTCTCAGATTAACAGTAAATCCCAATGACACAACTTGTACACATTACTGAAAATGTTATGCTGATTGAGTCTGATGCTAAACTACCTGATTATCGTCCATCATTTGCAAGACCAGAAATGTCAGAAATGTCTTTGAAGTGGTCATTCAGGAATTCAGTCTTCCTAAATCTGAGGCCAAAACTGAAGCCAAATCTTAGATTTTGGCTAAATACCAAGGCCATGTTTTGGTTCTTAGTGAAAATTTTACTCAGCATCAGTTCTAGCAATGTTTCAGTTAAAAAGACATTCGTATTCTCTGCACCCGTGGAATTTACGGTGGAGCAGAGGAAAGAATGGTGGTTGCCAGGAACTAGGAGGAGGGGGAGATCACGTGATGTAGGTCAAAGGGTAAAATATTTTCGATATTAGCCCCTTATCAGATATATGGTTTGTGAATATTTTCTCCCATTCTGTAGGTTGACTTTTCAATGTATCATCTCCTTGGCTGTGCAGAAGCCCTTTAGTTTAATGTAGTCCCACTTGTTTATTTTGTTGCCTGTACTTAGTATCTTAACACATTGATTTTTACAGCTCTCCTTCTATATGAGTACAGCCCAACCACCATCACTCCCCATCCCCACCATTACTAATGTGAAAGAAAAATCAAAATGGAGTCAGTATTGCTAAGAGAGCTCTCTAAAACCCAGCTGGGAGGCCACTGAGGAAAGGTGACTTATGTATGTTTCAGCCTGGATGGAATCTGACCTTTTGACCACTTATTGTCCTAACATAGGCATCTAGAACATCTGCCAGAACTCAAGATATTTATCAGACATGCATCCTGAAACAACTCATGACAGCCAAACTTAAGGACAAATATTTCCTTTCTCATGTCAGAATACAGCCTTGTGGCTTTTGCCTTTATAAGCCCCTAAACTCTTTCCCTTCCCCAGAATACTTGTTCAGTTGTACCGAATCTGTGTCTCCCTGTAATTCTTAAGACTCCAAATAAAGCTCTTTGTTCTTTGCAGCCTGGATACTGATTACTGTTCCACAGTAAACAAGACTTTAGAAATCACCTCATTCACCTCAATTCTCTCCATACCACACAATTTGCAAAGGTGGGAAATAAACCCTAGAGGAAACAATTGATATTTTCCAACATCCCATACTGAAGGAGGTACCCCATCAGAGGTAGGGTGGGCTTGTTATTCACCCCTAAGTCAGGACTCTACCAGTGGGTCTGAAATTAAAGTTGGCTATTGCATGAACACTGAAAATGAAAAAAAATTCTGAAAGATTTCAGGAGCCCAGCAGAGAATTAGATTAGTTAAATTTACATTCAAATGAAAGTAATGGGGATTTTCTCAATGCTTTCATCATTTCCTCACAAATTTAAGGGCTGATACAGATGCAAAGTGCTAGATAATTAGGAGTTAACTTGTAGCCCCAAATTGTGACCAAAATATCAAAGTAATTCACTGAAGGAGATTGTCTTTAAAAGGTAAGGCAAATGGAAATTCCAACCATTACAACATGCCTAAATAACCTAATTGCGTAGCAACCATCTTGATGAGAATTCTGATTAAAATAATGAACTAGAACCCACCCAAATTTATGCATAATGCTTGTAGAATATAGTAGATAAATCTGTTCCTCAAAAAATCAAAAGGATAATCCTATTAATTCATGATTTATGAGCTCAACTGTGAGTCCAAAGTGTAGACTGCACACAGAAATACTGGGCTAAGAGATGAAGTTTTTGATTATTAGCATCTTATACAACCACAGTACAATGATCAAAATCAAGAAATTAATATTGACACAGACTATTATCTAATCTATAGATCTTATTAAAATTTTGCCAGTTATCCCACTACTGTCATTTTTCATGTCCAGGATCCAACCCAGGACCATGCATTGCATACAGTTGTCATGCTTCCTTAGTCTTCTTTGATCTAGAATAGTTCCCATCTGCCTGTCTTTCAAAATATTGACACTTCTGAGGAAATGGGGCTAGTTATTTTATGGAATCTCTCTCAGTTTAGGTTTGTCTGATATTTCCTCATGATTAAGTTCAGGTTAATCAGTTTTGGCAAAAATACCACAAAAGTGATGTTAACTTCTCATATCAGAAGGGTCGTGATGCTGATTTGTCTCACTGTTGAAGATGTGAGCTCAGGTGGTGTCTGTTATTAGGCTCTTCACTATATAGGATACTTTGTGCCTTTTTAATTAATAAATATTAGTATCTTATGATACTTTGAGAACATGCAATTATCTTGTTTCTGACCATCCTTTCATGTACTACATTTAGTACTATTACTGATTCTTATAAGAAACCATTATTACAGTGGTATTTGTCAAATGGTAATTTGTTATTTTTCTATTATTATTATGCCTTCTATATTCCACAAAGACATTTCCTTCAGCCCCATGTGTTTATTTAATTATGTATTTATAATATGGACTCATGGATTATCATTTCATTCTATAGGTTATAAAGCATTATCAATATTATTTATTTTGTGCTTAAATTGCTTAACATTGAAAGGCAGTTCAGGTTGGCTCCTATGTTCTTTTGAGTTGCCCCCATCATTTTTTGCACATCTCATTTTTTTAGTGCAAAATATCCCAGGTTCATCTTATACTTTCTCTGCCATAGCTCTGAAACCAGACATTTCTCTAGGCAACCTTGGGTCCTGGTAGGAGGAAAGGAATGAAATTTATTGGAGAATGGAATTTAGAAAACAAGTTATGGACTCTAGGCATACTTATTGGTACTGAGGTTTTATCACTTCTAGGTCCTCTCAGAGCTAGGAAACAAACACACATACATACACATATATATGAGATATATATATATATATATCACTGGTAACTGCAATTCTAAGCCAACTCCACAGGATTCATTCTAACCATTCTCTTTTCCTTGTCATTTTCATTTCTTTTTTTCTCATTTTACAGGTGATGAAACCAAGGCCTTGTGAGATTATTCAGTATCACGTGGCCAGTAGTGATAAACTCAGGAATCAAACCCAAGTTTTTTTTATTTATTTATTTTTTTTGCTTCAAAGCTCAAGGTCTTAACCACTAGGCTTTACTGCAACTCTAAGAATACAAGCAGAAACACCTTCCATGTGAACCCTGTCTCTTAATCATTTTGTAGAATTCAATTAAAGGCTTTAGGACCTCAACTCAAAATCAGATAGAAAATTTGCCCAGTAGAAAACAGAAAGTCCTTGTTCCAGGTCTGGTTTTATAATTGCAGAGAACAAGCAAGTTTGCTCACCTTCAACAACCTACATCAGTTTGTTCTTCAAAGTGTGTCTAAATGTAACAGAGCCACAATGCTACTGCAGTGAAAACACAAAACATAATAGATACACTAATGTTTTTTTTTGACTTCAAACAACAGGAGTTTGCATAGAATGGAACTACCCACTTGAAAGAGAAATCTGTAGTCCTACATTTGAGCTCTTCATGATCCAAGCTTCTCTTTTCTTTCAGTATTTCAGAAAACCATCTCCAGCCAAAGAGTAAAAAGCCATCAACACTATTCATTCTAAACTGAGTCCCTTGACCTTAAGCTCTTAAACTGTACCACTTTTATTTTTTTTCTTTTCTCAATCTTTATTCCTGGAATCATTTGAAGGTTTATAAATTAGGAAATAATACCCATTTAAACATTTTGAAATGCTTTCAGAATGTGGCTTAACAATTCAAGAAATGTTTTGCCAATTGAAGATGATAATTTTGATAGAGAAAAATATTTAAATCATACTTATTTACTCCAAATGTATGTGCATATATATAGTACAATATACATATCTTAATCATAGATCAAATATGGAATAATTAATAACTCATGTAATTGAGGTAGCAATCCCAAATTAATTCCAGATAAAAATAACTTATTTGAGCAGCAGTAATTTCTCAAGTTACTCCTTTTACCTACATTATGATTGAATCTGATATGATTCCTTTCCTTTATTTGAGAAAAAACAATTTTTCTGGCTTCCAAAAATTGGTAGGTATTAAAAAATACTTATTATTCATTATTCAATCTGTCCAGGATGTAGTTTAAATTAAAAATAAAGTCATCAAAAGATACCAGAAATGTAAAAGACCTTTATGAAGAGATAATTTTGACAAGTGTTAAAAATCTAACACCTTATAAATGCCTCACAAAGAAATAGCAACTCAGAACATTTCTACTTTGAAGGAAGTAGGTATAATTATACCTTTTAAGAGTCATAGTTATTTTTGTCAAAAATTGTTAAAATTGACAAGAAAAATGATACATATGCCCTCAAAGATTCAAATGTTCTTACATTCAGTAGTAACATGATTCTTATGAAACTTGTAAAAGAGCTGTTCCCATCAGATAAATAAACTTCTATTTATTATATAATTAATATAGTTCATGTATTTGCTGGAGTACAAAACAGGATCAGAGTTGACACAATATACATGATAAATAATTATAATTCTATATCCCACTGATTGAGCAAAGTCCATTTCTTCTTCAGTCATGATGAGTAAAAGAACTCCAAGTGTGCCAGAAAGTTAGACTGATCAACTGTTGCTGATATTGTTGCTGGAACAGGAATTCCAGAAGTCTGGTACAAACATGCAACATAGAAAGCATGTTCCAAAAACCTGGACACCCAGGAGTTGGAAGGTAGAGCCTGTTTACTGCAGTATTACTCTGATAGCTGGGGCTCTTTCAATATTTATTTAAAATTCTGGAGGACATGTAGATATCAATGAGGCCAGCTTATTCAGTTTTAGATACAGACAGCCCTTTCCTCTCAATGCCACACTCAATGACATGATAGCTGGGTAAGGGAGGACTCCTGCATCCGTTAAATGCTGAGCCAGAACCAGCTCTCATCTCACTGCAGGGAGAGGACTCTGGTTGTTGGTTAGTTCCTAGCCCTTTCAGTATTTGCTAGAGGACCAGAAATCAGAAGACTACATCAATACCAACTCATCTTTGCTGCAAGTAGCAGACATACAGAGGTTTGGGGGCATTACATCCCACTTCTGCCCACCAAGGCTGAGTAACTGCTTAGCCTGATTCCACAGCCCAGAATGGAAAGTCTTCCTCACTTTACCAGGATTAGCTTCTAAGATGGTTTTCTTCATGGGAAAAGCCCACTTTGATACACAAAAAATTGGAAGTTTCTATACCTTTAGTTTGTACCCAAGTGACTAAGTTTAGAGGGTTACGTTTAGTGGACTCTTAACATGCGCTAGCCTTAGAGAAGACTGTTTCACATCTAAGTCTCAGTTTTACCAACTGCAAAGTGGCGATAATAATGCTTGTTTTCATTACCTTCAAAGATTGACTTATGTGATAACATTCAATTCTCAAAACAAAGAGTTTTAAAAATCAAGATTGAAACAATTATAGCATTAAATTACCTTTACACTCTTTTCATCTAATATGATAAATATTAGTTTTTTAATTACCAAAAAAATCTGTTCATTTGGTAAACTGTGTTTAAAATGAGCTGGGAGTGGAAAGTTTATCTTTACATATCCCCTAGTAATTATAAGTGACAAAGCCCACAAAGAGGGCAGATTTAAGGTATATAAAAGTTGTGGCACGTGTTCCATTATAGGTATTAGGCCTGTACTTCTCTCATCACACTCATCCCTGTTTTTCACAATGCTGTATTTCATTTTTCTCCCTTATTCCTTGTTTATTTTTCGCTGCTCCAAGTAGTACACAAGATATTGCTTAGCCACACCAAGATCTTCAAAAAAAAGGTATCTGCTCACTGTAAGATTACAATTTACCTTATATTATAGATTTTGCTTCCTATCTCATGTATTCCCAATTTATAAACCAAAGTCACAGAACATGTCCAAATACACATATTCATTTTTCTAGTGGAGAAGGAAAAATATACCCTACAAAATTTGTCTAAAATCTTATGCAACAATGCAATAACTTTCATGTGGGATTGAAGATTATTTACAAGCAATTGGTCCCAAGGTAAAATAAATAGTGTGTATGGATCCAGTTATAAACATTAAATGTTCAGAATAAAAAATATCCCGTGTAAGTAAGGTTAAAATTAGAGGTAATCTTGGGAGCAGATTATGTACTGTCATATTTAATTAGAGATGGGGAAATTCTTGGGCATTGGCTGGCATTGCCAGGCATGGACAAGGTCAGCAAAAAGTCACTGACGCAAGCAGCTCCTAAAGTGGCAAGCCTTCCATCTTCAGGACACCAGCTGATGCCCAGAGGACACATAGAAAAGCAGGAAAATGAGACTGCAGGCCACCAACGGCCTGTTTAGGCCGTTGAAGAAGTGAACTTCAAAGATGCTACCAGAAAACTACTAGAGCTAATCAATGAATTTCATAAAGTAGCAGGATACAAAATTAATGCACAGAAATCTCTTGCATTCCTATACACTGATGATGAAGAAAAATCTGAAAGAGAAATTAAGGAAACACTCCCATTTACCATTGTAACAAAAAGAATAAAATAGCTACAAATAAACCTACCTAAGGAGACAAAAGACCTGTATGCAGAAAACTATAAGACACTGATGAAAGAAATTAAACATGATACAAATAGATGGAGAGATATACCATGTTCTTGGATTGGAAGAACCAACATTGTGAAACTGACTATACTACCCAAAGCAATCTACAGATTCAATGCAATCCCTATCAAACTAACAATGGCATTTTTCACAGAACTAGAACAAAAAATTTCAGTTTGTATGGAAACACAAAGACCCCAAATAGCCAAAGCAATCTTGAGAAAGAAAAACGGAGCTGGAGGAAGCAGGCTCCTGGACTTCACACTATACTATAAAGCTACAGTAATCAAGACAGTATGGTACTGGCACATAAAAAGAAATATAGATCAGTGGAACAGGATAGAAAGCCAGAGATAAACTCACGCACATATGGTCACCTTATCTTTGATAAAGGAGACAAGAATATACAATGGAGAAAAGACAGTCTCTTCAATAAGTGGTGCTGGGAAAACAGGACAGCCACATGTAAAAGAATGAAATTAGAACACTTCCTAACAACCATACACAAAAATAAACTCAAAATGGATTAAAGACCTACATGTAAAGCCAGACACTATAAAACTCTTAGAGGAATACATAGGCAGAACACTCTATGACATAAATCACAGCAAGATCCTTTTCGACCCACCTCCTAGAGAAAGGGAAATAAAAACAAAAATAAACAAATGGGACCTAATGAAACCTCAAAGCTTTTGCACAGCAAAGGAAACCATAAACAAGACGAAAAGACAACCCTCCAAATGGGAGACAGTATTTGCCAATGAAGCAACTGACAAAGGAGTAATCTCTAAAATTTACAAGCAGGTCATGCAGCTCAATATCAAAAAAGAAAAAAACAACCCAATCCAAAAATGGGCAGAAGACCTAAACAGACCTTTCTCCAAAGAAGCTATACAGACTGCCAACAAACACATCAATGGATGCTCAACATCACTAGTCATTAGAGAAATGCAAATCAAAACTCCAATGAGGTATCACCTCACACCAGTCAGAATGGCCATCATCAAAAAATCTACACACAGTAAATGCTAGAGAGCATGTGGAGAAAAGGGAACCCTCTTCCACTGCTGGTGGGAATGTAAACTGATACAGCCACTATGGAGAACTGTATGGAGGTTCCTTAAAAAACTAAAAATAGAACTACCATACAACCCAGCAATCCTACTACTGGCCATATACCCTGAGAAAACCATAATTCAAGAAGAGTCATGTACCACAATGTTCACTGCAGCTCTATTTACAATAGGCAAGACATGGAAGCAACCTAAGTGTCCATCAACAGATAAATGGATAAAGAAGATGTGGCACATATATACAATGGAATATTACTCAGCCGTAAAAAGAAGCGAAACTGAGTTACTTTAGTGAGATGATTGGACCTACAGTCTGTCATACAGAGTGAAGTCAGAAAGAGAAAAACAAATATCGTATGCTAACACATATATATATGGAATCTTAAAAAAAATGATTCTGAAAAACCTAGGGGGAAGACAGGAATAAAGGTGCAGACATAGAGAATGGACTTGAGGACACGGGGAGAGGGAAGGGTAACCTGGGACGAAGTGAGAGAGTGGCATGGACATATACACACTACAAAATGTAAAACAAATAGCTAGTGGGAAGCAGCCACATAGCACAGGGAGATGAGTTCAGTACATGTGACCACCTAGAGGGGTGAGATAGGGAGGGTGGGAGGGAGACGCAAGAGGGAGGAGATATGGGGATATATGTATATGTATAGCTGATTCACTTTGTTATAAAGCAGAAACTAACACACCATTGTAAAGCAATTATACTCCAATAAAGATGTTAAAAAAGAAATATTCATCAAAAAAAAGAACAAAAGCAGAGGTAGAATAGATAATCTGAAACAGAGCTAATAAAAGGAGGAGAGTTGAAATCGTAAGTCAGAGCAACAAGAATCAAATAGTTTGCAATTGACTACTGAGATATGAAACACTGGAAAAGCAAAGTAAGTTCATGTATTTTCTGACATTGTACAAAGCGCAACATTCAGAACAGAAGCAGGCAGTAGTTTAATCAATCATTTGAAGATGGGCTTATAAATGAGAAGAGCAAAATCAAAAGGAATACAGAAAGGGACTAATAAAATTTATGCAAAACTGGCTTTCAAGATGCACTCGAAACTGTTAATTCTCCCCATTTTGAAAGGATTAAGTATGCATTTTTCTCAGTAAAGCATTTTAGGCACACATTTTCCCAGTATTGAACACCAAGAATAAACTCTGCACATAGTAGGTGCTCAATAAATATTTGATTAAAGAATGAATTTAGGTGATCATTGTATTTTACACATATATTCATTCAAGCAACAACTGCCTCAGATATTTTCCTGACTCTATTTGCTGATGCTGTAAGAATCTGAATTAATGTGATCTTGATATATAACATTAGCTACAAAAAGGGTTTGCTACGTACACTCAAAGAAGCACCACTTCACAATATCTATAAACTATTTAAATGTCTAAATCATCTTCATATCATAATATTTTTTCAAAGATTATGATTTTCTTTCCCTATTTTTTAGAAATAACTAAATTATAAGAGGCTAAAAATCTTGAACTATGATTTTTCTTTATATTACGAGATTTTGCTGCTCAGTAGATAATAAGTAAACAAACCAAGTAACAAAGGTTTCCAGGGAGTCCATAATATTGCTTTTTAATATTTATTTATTTGTTTGGCTGTGCCGGGTCTTAGTTGTGGCACGTGGGATCCAGCTCCCTGACCAGGGATCAAACCCGGGCCCCCTGCATTGGGAGCGTGGAATCTTAACCACTGGACCACCAGGGAAGTCCCTGTAATATTATTTTCTGTCCACATTTTGCTATTGACTTTCTATAGTCCCAGGTGACTCAACCTCTCCCTGTCCCTCATTTCCTGACCAGCAAAACAAAGACTAACAATACTGTCCTAATTTGCAATTTTTTTGAAAAAGATGATGGCCAAATAGTTTTTAAAGATGAAGGCTGAATGTAATAAAATTCCATTTTAATTTAAATTAGGTCTAGTTTTTCATATGAAAAGATAAGCATGGATTCCAAAGGACATTTAATGATTTATATTGGGGGAAAATATGGATCTTCATGAAAAGTAGCCCTGTTTTCCACGTGATGGTAAAGTGTAGAGTGGGGACACCAATTATGTGTATAAAGCTCCTTGATATATTTCAGTAATAAGCAAAGAATTCTGGTTTGTAACTTGACAACATCTACAGAATGAAGGTACCACAGAATTAAGCTTTATATCTATGGCAAAATCAGATGTTCTCAGGCCTGATCCTTGCTTATAGACTTGCTTTACTATATGACTGAAGACAAGAAAGGAAATAGAATTTTAATCGTGTCACTAACAACTGGATACATTAGGACTAATGGCTAGTCCTCAGGTCATTCACCTCTAATCCATCAGACAATAAAGACTCCTCTACTAAACCTCTCAAAAAGAAGACCCAATAGGCCTATCTGAGAGTAAAAGGAGAAAAGATGCAGAAGGTTTCAGTGTATGGAAAATGTAAGAGGATTTATGAACGGGATCAAATCTGTTTATATTCCATTGAGTCACTTAGATTATCTTTTGGCCCAGCCCAAAGTGACTTATAAGAGAGTCCTAGTGAGAAGGGGCGAGAGGAAGGACTATGTCAATGAGCTGTGTCCTCAATGTATCTTCAAAATAGGAGGAGAAAAGCACAGGTAAACACAGGTTAGGAAAAGAAATGGAGCATGGTGAAATAGCTAAGTCAGTTTCATAAACTGAAAATCCTCACAACTGTCCTAACCTGGAGCCAACATGGTAATTAAAGAGACATAACAGGAACAAATTATCCACTGGAAGTGAACACAGTGACCACAGAATGAATGGATTATGTCGAGTGTCAAAAGACAAGATAAAAAATATGAAGTGGAAAAAAATTGATAGTCACAGTTCATTGCAAGCACACATAGGACATTTGAGTCACTCCCCTGAAATAGTAAAGAAAAATTTGAGTCTGATATTTCCAGCTATTTTTACTTATGACAGCTGAAACCAGGGTGATACAATTTTACTATTATTATTGTGACTTTATTGTATGAAGCAACCAAGGAACAAGAAAAAAAGGCATTGAATTTTGTGGAACTATGATGACAAGGAAAGGGGACAGAAACTTGAGGACAAACTCTTCTCTTATTTTGAGGTTTTGCCTGAGTCGTTTACTTACTTACCAGGTGGTATATAAAATCTCACTATGGTGCTGAGGTTCCCTGACTTCAAAATGTAGGTTTTAAAATAATGACCAAATAAATCCAAGAGACTTTTTTTTTTTTTTTGGTAAAGCATTTGCCTTGTGTGCTCAGTCTGAAAATAAAATGAATTTACCCAGTTGTGAGTTCTTCTCACAAGTCTATTTAGTTATAACTTCTGTTTCTCCAAACATTATCATGAATCATGAAACCCAACTGTTTTCATGCCTGATGATTTAACATGCTTTATGATTAATTTTTCTATTTACGTGACTGCCTCGTCTTTTGAGAAGCAACAATTTAGTATAAGTGACAGAGCTTTCTTTCGTGTGGCTCTTTTTAATATCTGTGCCTGGATGACTCTTGCGCTTCTTATCATTTCCACTACAGTAGTCAAATATCTGCAGAAATCTGGTTTCTTTTATGAATTTAACAGGGACAGAGTTTGGGGGAAAAAATCAGTTTGACAAATGCATCTTTATTGGATTTTATGACCACAGCCATAACTCTTCAAGAGACACTCTTCAGGAGATAGGAGAAGTAAGCAGAGCATAAATATACCATTAAAATTCAAAATGCTGGATACTGACTTCTGAATATAAAACATCTAAGGGATTGTACAAGTTGTGGAGTAATAGAAATTAAAAAGATAAGGAAAGTCCTTGGAGTCTGTTAATAACAGTAAAACTCGATTTCTCCTGATTGTCTAAGTGCTTCATAGCTCGGACATGGTCATATTCCTCCCAAAAGATAGTCTGAAAGGGAAAGAAGAGTCAGGAAACATTGAACTGTTACACAAGTTCAGATCTTAAGGTTTCTGTTTCAGGTTATTTGCGAGTGATAATTTGGTCCTTTTACGACCTGTGCATATACCTTGCGTTGTGACTTTTCTTTTAAAAACTGTTATTTAAATAGTGTCAAAACACTATGCAGACCTATCTACCCTTATTTCACCTGTCTTGGACCCAGATTTCTTCTTAGGTCATAGGGTTGAGTTCAAGCATTGACTATACCTGATAAACCACCCAAGTGTTACCTGAATAAAATACCAGTATTATCCATAACCACCAATAGACATGTCAACAGATAGGTGCAGAATATAGGTACCAGAGTAAGTATAAATGTAGGAAGAAGAAGAGGTAAGAAACAAAAAAGGATTAAAGGAGAATGGGGAAATATCTAGATAAAGGAAATAAGCGGATGACTCTGGATGAAAAGAAAATGGGTTCTTCAACTATTAGGTATATGATAAAACAAGGCCCTTCATCCATAAATTCACTTTCCCCACAGCCTCCCTCCCTTAGCCTACAAACGGGCTTTCCTCATTTTAAACACATAAAGCAAACAAAATAGTTGCATCCCTCAACTATAAGATTTCTTTAGCTAATGGCCCCTCCCTCCCTCCCATTTGTTAAACTTCTTAAAAAATATTGGTCTACATTCATATTTCCAATTCCTCCCCTTTTGCTCTCCCCCAAATGCTGCAATCTGCTTTCTGTTCATTTTCCTCTACTGGCCTGGCACACCCCAAGAAAATCAGTGACGTCTTTGTTACCCAATCCAGTTGGTCTTTTCAGTAACTATCTACTTCCTTCTGTGCAGAATTTCTTGCAGTTCTACCCTTGACCTGCATTTTTTTTTCTCATTAGCTCAGTGGGCTCATCTATTCTTTTTAAATATCATTATATTTGTGATGAATCCCAATCAGTAACTTCAGCCCAACCTTCCAAGTTCCAGCCCTTTACCTCCAACTGTGTATTGTATATGCCTACCTGAAAGGTTTTTTTAGGTATCATATATTTAACATATCCAAACTTATATTAGCCATTATCTATGCACCAATACTACTTCTTGCTTTGCATTCACTACCTTAGCACTGGTATCTACTTAGTCATTCAAAGAAGGAAAGGAATTCTTCCCAGATCTCTCTTCCTTATTCAACACCTACATTCAAAATATCACAAGTCATGTTTATTTAGATTCATTCTACTCTACTGTACCCTATTTCTACTGCCTCATTCAGGATCACATCATGGCCTTCTTAGACAACCACAGTAGCCCATGTTTGACCTGTTGATAAAGGTTTGCCATAAGGTTTACCAGGCACTCTTCATCTTAAGCTGATCCTTACACAGTTCCCTCTTACATAGAGAATTTGATCCTAACTCTTAACAGGGTAATGAGGCTCTTCTCTACCCAGCTTCTGCCTATTTTTCAGACTCAATTTCTCCAAGTCTCCTAAAAGCATGCTATACTCTGGTCATACAGAACCATAAGAATGGATTACAGATACTGAGAAATTAGTATAAGCCAGTGACCATTTTAAGTCTTTCTATTTATTATCAACCTTAACTCTCAGAATAACTCACCAAGGCAGATGATATTTTTATCTTATTTTGAAAATGGGAAAACAGGAGACTTGGAGAGCTTTAAGCAAGTTGGTAAACCAAGACCCTAACTCAAGCAGTCTAATTCCAGAGTCCAAGTTCTTTAAGAAAACGAGGACAAATGCTACTAGAATTCATGGGTCTTAATAACTGATTTGATATGAGCTAATTTTAACAACTGAACTTCCACAAGTCATGTTCAGAAGATAGTCTTTCCAATAAATTTTAACACAAAATTTATAAAAGAATTAGTTTACTAATTTTCTTCTATTTACTGGCAACCTCTTTAACACACAGAAAGATGAGATGAAAAATTAGGACTCATTTGTCCATTAAATGTGCTATTCACACAAAGTAAAATAAAATGCACAGAACATGAGACGATGTTGAACACTGCCTAACTGTAATCACACTGGCATAGAGTCCTTTGCATGTCTTTCTTGTCCCTCCTTCCTGGAACCAGTGCAAAAACACAGGACCATACAAAGGGGTGGTTTAGCAATTGCATTTCCAAAAGACAGTATTTCATATCAATTTTAATAAAAGGATATTTATACAATGTGTTATTTTACTACCTCTACTTTGAACATATAGCAGGCACTTTAGAATATCTAGAAAGACTAGATATTTGTTAAAAAGCACCTAACTGGGAGTTCCCAGGTGGTCTAGTGGTTAGGATTCAGCACTTTCACTGCCATGGCTCAGGTTCAATCCCTGGTCAGGAAACTGAGATCCTGCAAGCTGCACGGTGCAGCCAAAAAAAAAAAAAAAAAAAAGCACCTAACATTGTCAGCTATATATAGTATATAGAGAGCAGTAAGGAGTAAAATACACACATAGAACAATACTAACAATATGAAAACATCTTCTAAAAATATGACCAGTTTAGCATAGCTACACTGTAGCTCTACTGTATGCTACAGTATAGCATAGCTTCTCACATGGACTGGAGGCTGCCTGGGCCAGTGGTCAAGGGCCATGCTCTGATTCTCACTCACCGTACTGGGTGCTAGACCCATGCCTAGTTCTTTTCAAATCACCTAGTGTAGTTACAGATACGTCCAGCTATGGAGATATGCCTAGTAACGCTGATGCTGCTCTTTTAGGTAAACTTGGGTACCAGGCAAAAAAAGCTGGTCTATATATATATATACGCACACACACACACACATATATACACATACACATGTACACACACCACACAGAAGAGAAATAAGGGATTAAGTGGCCTCAATCAACCAATTCATCAAAATCTGGATTCAAGCAGACCTGAGTTTAATTTCCTATATTCCATCACTCTAGGTATGTGACCTGAAAAGTTGCTTAACCTTACTTGCCTTGAGTTTCCCACACGAAGCAACTGTAATAAGAAATAATGAGACAATGCATGTAAAACTCAATAGCTCATTACTTGACACACAGGAAACACTCAAAAATCTTATTATTCACTCTTTTTTAAGAAACTGAGAGGGGCAGAGGAGAGAGGAAAAGATGCAAGGATGCTATGGGAGTCACTTAAGAATGTTGCTATTTTCATCATCAAATTCATTACAATTCACACTCTTTATTTGGAGATTCTTTCACCCCAATTTTTCCTATAAATGGACACCATTTATATAACATTGTGATGGTCTCATATTTATTTTTGAGTTCTAGCAACTACATATCTATATGAATATATGCACTTGGCTTAAAACTTTCCATCTCCAGAAATTCACCATTTGGAATTGTGATAAAAATCACCAAGCCAACAAAATTTTTTAAGACTCTCCAGTGTCCAATGATTCTTTCTGCACCCAAGTTATTAAACTCATTATAAAAGCCTTGATCCCCTTCTAATACTATTAGTGATGTTCAAATTTCTGTCCTGCAGCCAAGTTCTTCCTGCTGAGAGGATGAAGATGATTGAAGTCAATGGGAGCTGGATATGAGTAAACGATGGCAGCTTTTGCTGTCGGATAAAGTAACTTCTATTTTCTCTCCACCCAAGGAGCTTCTTCTCTTTCATCTTAAGATAGAGGCACTGAATACTGACGAGGCATGTCTTCAACTAACCTCAGTGATGAATTTTTGGAAATCCCATTTGGATTCCAAACACACGGTCTGCATTTTCTGCAGGGTTAGGTAATCTGCCAGAAATAATAAGTTTCCTTTCCACAGAAAAAGTGCGCCAATGAATTACTTCAGATCTCTACCATTTGCCTTACTGTCAAGTAACTTGTCTCTTTTTACTACTCCAACTCTATTTTCATAAAGTCTGGTTTTTGAAGTTTTTACCAAATACTAAAAGATTCAAACTGAATACCATTGAAGAAAGCAGAAAAACAACAAAATAGAGTCACTACCTGATATATAACTCCTGATATATAAATTCAGGCTTAAGTCTTTGTCTTACAGAGAAAGGCACATATACTCATGATTCTCAAGCTTATGTCAAAGATGACAATCACCTGGATGATTTTCTCCTCATTTGAATCGGAACTTTCAGAAATGTGCTATATTGCTACAGAACAGACACAACTGAACAAAACTGAACCATTCAAAATAGCCAAAATATAAGGGGTAATGGATAAATTAATCTGCATTTGGTCCCTATAGGTAAAGAGACTGAACTTATTGCTTGTTTGGGAAGGGATAAAGGAGCAGAAAAAGAGGTCAAGCATAAATATTTAGCTGCATTTATCAGACCCACAGGCTTTTGCAAACACTTAAATTGTGATCAAAACATGAAATGTATAGTTTGAATGAAGAGTACATTCTGTGAATATTTTCTTTAATAACTATTCTCTTCTTTTTTAAATCCTAAAGGAAAGAGGATTAAGATGCTTTTCATGAACAAAACCAGCTATGGCTTGACGTATCATCCCATACATCTCAACCATGGAAAAATATATTTTATTTGATTGATAAGAATAATAAAACACTACTCTCTTGCAGAAAACAAATGTCTACTGAAATTGGATCATGACCTATACTACCAAATCTCTGCAGAGAATCTTGCTGAAGTAGTAATTTGAATGATAGCACCTTGTAATTAAAATTTCTATCTAGTTTAAGAAAAAAATATTAATTGTTTCTGTCTTATACTTCCTCCATGGTTCAGCTTAAATTTCACATCCCCCGTGAAGCATTCTGTGATTTTTCTAACGTTGAATGGGATGTTTTTCTTCACGTGAAGGCCACGCTACATTGACAATGCCTCTTTTATTGTTGTTGTTTACCCATTCATCAGTGGACAGGGAGCTGGGTTGTGTCCACTCTTTGGCTATTGTGAATAATGCTACTATAAACAGTTGTGTGCAAGTTTTTATATAGATATATGTTTTCAGTTCTTGGGTATGAACCTAGGAGTAGAACTGAAACTGTGGTAGACAAAAGGTCTGCCAAGTACATCCATGTCTTAATCCCCAAAAGCTATGAATTTGTTAGGAGAAATGGAAAAGGAGAATTCAGGTTGCACATGAAATTAGGAAATCAGGTATCCTACAACAGGGGTCCCCAAACACCCCACCCCTACCCCAGGCCACACAGCAGGAGGTGAGCTGTGGGCAAACTAATGAAGCTTCATCTGCCGCTCCCCATCGCTCACATTACTGCCTGAACCATCCTCCCCCACCCCTCATCCATGGAAAAATTGTCTTCCACAAAACCAGTTCCCAGTGCCAAAAAGGTTGGGGACCACTGTCCTACAATACATAAGTGAGTCTCACATAATCACAACAGTCCATAAAAATGGAAGGAGGAGGCAGAAAATGTTGAAATGATTCAATGTGAAAAGTAT
Source organism: Delphinus delphis (assembly GCF_949987515.2). Taxonomy (NCBI): domain Eukaryota; kingdom Metazoa; phylum Chordata; class Mammalia; order Artiodactyla; family Delphinidae; genus Delphinus; species Delphinus delphis. The sequence goes on from NC_082698.1 coordinate 43,613,979, forward strand.
TCAATCTGCCATTACTTGTTTTGAACGGTGGGGGGCGGGGGGGGTGCAGGGTCAGACATGAGCCAAAGAGTGCAGTCAGCTTTTAGAAGTTGCAAAAGCCAAGGAAATGGATTTTCCCCTAGAGTCTCTATAAGAAATGTAGACCTGCCAACACCTATATTTTAGCCCAGTAAGAACAGTGCAAGATTCCTGATCTATAGAATGATTAAGATAATAAACTTGTATTCATAAAGCCACCAAGTTTGTGGTAACATGTTGCAGAAGCAATAGGAAACTAATACACCGAGTCACATGGTAACTCTACATTTAACTTAAGGAATTGCTAAACGGTATTTTTCAAAGAAGCTCTACCATTTTACATCGCTACCAACAATTTCTCCACATCCTCACCAACACATTACTGTTGGTCATTCTGATTATGGCCATCCTAGTGCGTGTGAACTGGTATTTCATTGTCATTTTGATCTGCATTTCCTGAAGAGGGGGCAGGGAGGAGTTTGTACTTTTCCTCTCATATACCAGAACCAAGTATTTTCTAAGAAGAAAAAAAAATGCACTTCTAAAGATAAATACCAATTAAAGGAGCAGAGTAAGTTTTCATAGAAATATAGAAAAATGTTTAAACAATTTGCCAAATTTATCAGCAGCAGCAGAATTTACTGAACACCCATTTTCTGCAGGAATAGTAATTACCGTTTCTGAACCACTTTCTCTGTAACTATAAAAGACAGACTGCATTAATAGGCCCATTTCTTTATACCTCCCAGTTGTTAAAAAAATAAAATAAAATTCGATTGAGTAAATTTGAAGATCTAACTGGCTTTATTAAATGATTCATGAATTGGGCAGCATCTCACCTAATAGAGAGGTGCTCTGAGGAACTGTATAAAATGGAAGGCTTTCATAGAAATAGGCAGGATAAGGAGGTTATTAGCAAAAGAATAGAAGGGATTTCAGGCAAGGCTGCCTCACAAGTGCTGACCAGAAAATTTCAGAAATTCCATTCTTGGGAAAGTTTAAAATTGCAATTAAATCTTGGTTTGCTGTCCTGGGAGCAAGTGATTCCACCTTGGGCCTGTTTCTTTTTTCTTCTTCTCCTTTTTTAACACAGTATTCATACCCTTTGATGTGACGTTTTATTTCCTCTCAAGAAGGAGGTAGTGCCTATTTTTCCCAATCCTTCTATCTTGGTTTCCATGTAACTTGCCAATGGAATGTGACAGAGGCAGCAGCATGCCATTTCCAAGCCTAGGACTCAAGAGACTGTGTGTGTTTCTGTTTGCTCTCCTGTCCCTTTGCCGTTGTCAGGAGAACATATCTTCTGGAAGATGAGAAACATGTGGAATATAACCAAGTGTCCATACTCACTCCTGTAAAGACTGTGCCAGATCAGAAGACCCCCATCAAAGACAAAAAATTCATGAGTGAGCCCAGCTGAGATCACCTGACCCCTTGCCTTATGATTCATAAGCTATGGTAATAAATGATTGCTGTTTGTAGCTATTAAATTTTTCATTTGTTATGCAATAACTTCATTTGCTATGCAATAACTAATGGTTATGATACTAGACACTATGTTGATTATATATATATATATATATATATATATATAAAATGCCAAATAGTCACATGAGGTGCTATTTTTTCCTATTCTGTAATTCAGAAAATTTACACTCAGAAGTAAGTAGCTCTACAAAATACACAGTAAGTTAAAATATTGGAGTTGAACCTTTGGATCTGTTATTTCAATAACATTCTTTTCCGTTACCACTGTGTAACAAGGTATTGTTCTCAGACCAAATTGCTTACTGTAAATTAAATCTCTAGTCAACATTGTTATATTAGGAAGCTCTTATTTTATGTTATTTTTAAATGAGATTCTTTGTATTTCACAGAGTTTAAGATGTTTGATGGTGTCCATCAAAAGACATTTTGACTAGATTTCTTTTATTATGATGATTTCCAAACTCTATAATCATTAAACTACAAGGTTGGTCAAGTTTGGTGAGCCATGAGAATAAAAATCTTTATTCTCTCCCCCACCCCCAAATACATACAAATTGCTCACAGTCCTTGCATTCCTACTCATTTTGCTATCCTTGTTGTAGTCACATTTTCACTGTTCTTACTTGAGGCACCCTGGTCATCATCATCACTGGCTCTGCACAGGAAGAAATATGTCATTTTCTGGCAACCAAAGATAAATTCTCTCTCTCCAATCACCTGACAAAAACATACGGTATAGAGAGATCTCACTGGAATATTCATTCATTCATTATTTTCATCTGGGGATCATTGGTGACTGAGCTCTTGCTCTTAAAGGACATGCCCAGGGCACAGCTACTACAGTTACATTCACTTCTAAATATTTCCCATTACATAGGAAATTGAAAGTAGTAGACACGAGAATGTCCTTCAACTTTTTCTGTTTCGCTTTCTGTCCTAGTCTCTGTTCTTCAGCATCTTATTATATGTGTTCAAAAATTTTATTTACTCCATATATCTTTTGATATCAACTTAAATTTCCAAACAAGTATCATTTCCATTATTTGAATTCATGTAGCTTATTTTACTCTGTATTTTTAGAATGAGAGTTTCTGTCACTTAATGTGAAAAACTGAACAGGAAATTACCAGTAGCCAGCTTCCTAAATTTATCAGAAAAATCTAGTCATCTCACGCTTCTGAGCATCTGACTGAAGGACAGATCTTCTAATGTAGAGTAAGGGTTTTAATAAATCACTATCTATGACCCCTGCCATAGCCTCCCTTTCCCAACATGGTAATAGTTCACCATACAGACTCTCTTGTGATGTTCAAAGTTGGAAGTCTGAAATACAGCATTTCATTACTTCTGATTTATTAGGGGTTTACCTACATTTGATGATGACAGACTCTGAAAGCCTGCTTTTTAAAATTTTACACAGTATTAACACATTTTTCAGCATAGTTGTCTGGTATTCGCATAGTACATTAACTCATTAATGAATTATCCTATATATAATAAGATAAATCATTGGACTGTCAAAGATATTGTACACACCTCAGGCAAATTCTACCCCTATTTTTAATTCAAAATTCCTATTGCATATTTTGTGCACACTTGGTCACAACTTGCTGATATTTATTCATCCAAAATCATATATATGTGTATGTATATACACATAAAATCTTTATACATTACCACAATCAAGATACAGAATATTTCCAACGCTCAAAAATTTTGTGTTCCTTTTCAATCTTCCTTCACCCCAAGGCATTTTCTCTCAACATAGATTAGTTTTGCCTGTGCTTAAATTTCACATAAATTGACTTATAATTAATCAACTCTTTTGCATTAGACTGTTGATATTTTTGAGTTTATCAATGTTCTTGTACATGCCAACAACGTGTCCATTCTCTTGGCTGAATAGCACTCTATTATATAAATATATCACAGTTTGCTTAGTCCTTCTCATGTTGATGAAAATTTATGTTATTTGTTGTTTGTGCTGTTATAAATGAGGCCACTATGAATATTTATGTACATTTCTTTGTGTGTGTAATATATGTTTTTATTTCCTTGGCTAAAAATTTAAGAGTATGGTTACTAAATCATAAGGAAGTATATGTGTTACGTTAATAGAAAATGTCAAAAAATTTTTCCATAGCTGTTTTTTTGTTTTTCACTCCCAACAGCAATAATGAAAACTCCAACTGCCCCTCATCCTTACCAAATTTGATTATTTCAATTCTTTTTACTTTAGCTGGCACACTGGATATTAAGTAGTATCTAGTTATAGTTTTAATTTGAATTTCTCTGATGACTAATGATGCTGAGCACTTTTTCTGTGCTTACTGACCTTTCTTCTGCTGTGAAGTGTTTATTCAAGTCTTGACTCATTTTCTAAAAATTAGGTTGTTTTTCTTCCTATTATGGAGTCATAGGAATTTTTTTATATATTCTGAATATCAGTTGTCTGTTAGATTTATGTACTAAAAATATATTCTAACAGTTTGGGACATGCTTTTGCATTTTTATTGTGGTAAAAATGCATAATGTAAAGCTTAACATTTTAACCATTTATGTACATCTTTATACACTGTGTGCCAAATAACATAGATTTATAATTATTTTTATGCATTTTTCTTCCAAATCATAGAAAATAAAAAGAACAGTTACAAACCAAAAGACGATAATGCTAGCTTTTACATATCTTCCCATGTGTTACCTTTACTGGACATCATTTTTTCTTCATATAGCTTTTAATATGTCAACCTACTGCCTTCTGGCCTCCATGCTTTATTTTGAGGATCCTTTGTACATGGTAAATCACTGTTCTCTTGCTGCTTTCAAGATTCTTTCTTTGTTTTTGGCATTCAACAATTTGACTATAATTGTCTTGACATGGTTCTCTTTGAAGTTATTCTACTTAGACGTCACTGACATTTTTGGATTTCTAGATTCCTGTCTTTCATCAGATTTGGGAAATTTTGGGCCATTATTTCTTCAAATAGTCTTCCTGCCCCCTTTCTCCCTCTCTTCTCCTTCTGAGACTCCCAAAATAAATGTATTACTCTATTTGATAGAGTTCCACAAGTCCATTATGCTCTGTTCACTTTTTTTTCCTTTTTTAGTATTTCTTTTTGCTTCCCAAACTAGATAATCTCAATTATCCTATATTCAGGTTTTCTGATTCTGTTTTCTGCTTCCCCAAATCTTCTACTGAACCTCTTGAGAGAATTTTTTATTTGTTATTGTACTTTTCAGTTCCAGAATTTTTGTTTGGCTCCTTTTTATAACTTTGATCTCTTTATTAACATTTTATTCATAGTTCATTTTCCTGATTTCCTCTAATTCTTTGCCCATGTTCTTCTTTAGCTCTTTTAGCATATTTAAGACAATTGTTTTTAAATTCAACAGCAGCCAAAAATGTCCAGTTAAAAGTGGGCAAAGGCCTTGAATAAACACTTGGCCCAAAATGATATACAAATGACCAATTAGCACATGGACAGATGCTCAAAATCATTCATTAGGAAGATACAAATCAAAACCATAATGAGATACAACTTCACAGCTACCATCATTTTTTTTAAAGGAATATAAAAAGCATTGGCAGGAACATAGAGAAAGTGGAACCCTCACACACGGCTGGAAGAGATGTTAAGTGGTATAGCTGTGAAAAACAATCTGGCAGTTCCTCAAAAAGGTAAACATAGAATTAAAATGTCACTCAGCCTACACTGTCATTTTTCTAATACCACTTACACTTTTCTGAAAAGTAAAATTTTAGGCCCAAATAATTTAATTTTATATGGTAAAAATCTGTGAAGTAGTCTATTTCCAGGGATATTGAAAATGAAATAACTTCACAATTTCCACCCCTGTTCAGGGCTATAAAAATAAAAGACAATATTTATTGAGAATGCCCAAGTAACCTCAGAATTTTGCAATATTGATATACGTTAGAAAAATCAAACTCTATTACCCTTGTGTATTACATTAACCTAATAACAATTTATCGAAAGTACTTTACTATAAAAATTGAGGCAAAAGTATAACATGTTAAAAATTATGTGAAAAGATAACATTTTCAACTATAAACTGGTATGTGAAAATATGTACCTTTTTCACAGGATGCAAAGCCATCCCTGATCCCAAGAAGTAAAAACCCTCCCCCCTTCACATCTGCCCTCAGTAAAATGACCTCAGTAAAATTACTGCAAAAATATACTGAGAAATATATGAGCCAATGCTCGGTAGTGAGTTTTAAGGTAGAATTTTGATGCCCATGGTAATACATTTGAGAACAAAAGGACTTTTGAGTTTCAAACATTTTCACATTGCGGCCCCAAGGTCTTGGTTTAATAATAGATATTGTAAAACAAGTGATCTTTGTTCTAGTCACCTTCCTCCCTTTCTGAGATTAGATAGACATCCTTTAAGGAGAAGGAAGCAAAAGGAGAGCTGGAGAGGGAACAAGAAAATCAGACCATGACAGACTCTCTGAGCAGAGCTTCATCCTTCCCACCCCTCTAGCTATGCTCTGGGCAGAGGTGCAATACAACGGCTAGACAGGCTTGAGGATCTCAGAATGGAGAGGACTGCTTCCCAAACCCAGGTTCAGGAGTTTTCAAAGGGTCTCCATGGTGACAGATATGAAAATGAGGGATATATAAGCTGAGACTGGTCCAGGCAGCATACAAATATTTCCATTTGGCTTCATGAGAGAGCAGCTTCTGTTTTTTTTATGCCTCCAAGAAAGTTGTAGATATTAGCTGAGAGAGAGACAGACAGACAGAGAGGGTGGGGGGAAAGGGAAAAGGAGAGGGAGAGGGAGAAAGAGAAGATTATTTGGAAATATCTTTGACTGTAATGAGAGTAGCTACAGGGGGAGTGACCTGGACTATAAAGCGCCCGATTCAGATACAGTAGAGGACAGCACTGTGGAAGTCTGTGATGCCTGTGAACCAGACGGGACACTCTATAAACCTCAGCAGATGCCACTATGGGCAGACACAGACAGATGACCAGGTAACCCCACCTGACACTTTAGCAATTTAGATGCCACTCAAGCTACAATGAATGAGAAAGAAGGGACAATCATTAACTTACTGGGTTTAAATGTCACTAGATAAAATCTAGCAAGCATAACCAAAATTACATTGTCTGGTAGGAGGCAGAAGAAGCGCTTTATACAATTTAAGTTGAATCACAAAAGAAAATTATTCTGGGTACATGGCTTATGAAATTAAAACATTTTTGGACTAAAAGGAACTTTAAAAGTTGTGTACTCTAACCTTGTTATTTAGCCAATAAAGAAGCAAAAGTCCGGTGAGGGTAAGAGATTTACAAAAACTTACCCCACATAATTAGTGACACAGTCAGAACCAGAACCCAGTGTCCTGTTTTCTAGTTTGGACTTCTTTCTTCTACATCAGACTACCTCACTATCCTATAAAAGCTATATTTTTATTATTGCAATACAAATCATTTCAACATACAAGCAGTTTCATGTGCATTATGAATATACTTATACAGGCTTGACAGGTAGGCAACTACAGCATGTCAGTTTGTTATTCTTGCTTTCAATGAATGTTAAAAAAAATATACCATCTGGGTGTTAGAAGTAATTTTTGCTTTTAGGTTTGCTAGAGGCAAGAAAAGGATGTTTTATTATTAACACAACTCAAAACAAGTAGTTAAAACCAACTTTGAATATTTTATCACCAACCTGTCAATATATACTTAAAAACCAGGTGAAAAAAAAATAAATCTACAGTAAATCTGACTTTTAAGATTGTTTTGTCTAGTAAGACAAATATATTGCAATCAGAAAGAAATTATACCAGACGTGTTTTCTGGACACTTTCTTTAATCTTTGTTTTTTGATATAAATACTTTGATATATGCTACTTCGAAGATTTATTATTAAGCTGATTGCTCCAGGTAAGAGTGAATGAAAACCTTCGTGTCCTTTTTGTTACAATTGTGTTCCTTTTCTCACCAAAGCAGAAGTATAAGCATAGGCAAAGTGTCCCAAATTTTGTTGGAGTATTTTGTATTTTATGTCACACTAACTTCGATTAGTTTACTGACCTAATAACCTTCATTTCCTAACATAAAATCTTATATTTTTCCTACTTTTAAGCTTTACATATTTGCAAATATGTAACCTGTTATAAGCCATTCTTTCGTAGAATTGATAAATGGATATTTTTCTTATATAATCATTATCATTTAATTTAATTCTCTTTTGAGATATTCCTAGATGTCACCTATTTATTTAATTTGGTTGCACCAGGTCTTATTTGCAGCACATGGGCTCCTTAGTTGTGGCATGTGAACTCTTAGTTGCAGCATGCATGTGGGATCTAGTTCCCAGACCAGGGGTCGAACCTGGGCCTCTCCGCAACGGGAGAGGCTACAACAGTAAGAGGCCCGCGTACCGCAAAACAAAACAAAAACAAAAAAACCAAAAAACCAAACAAACAAATCACTTTTTTTTTTTTTTTTTGGCATACGCGGCAGCACAGGTTCCGGACGCGCAGGCTCAGCGGCCACGGCTCATGGGCCCAGCCGCTCCGTGGCATGTGGGATCCTCCCGCACCGTGGCATGAACCCGCGTCCCCTGCATCGGCAGGCGGACTCTCAACCACTGCGCCACCAGGGAAGCCCAAGGTGTTTTTTTTTTAAAAAAAAGCTCAGGGAGTTTAAATTGGCCAAGGTCAAGTAGCTTATATTCATTCCATACATATCCCAACTTAAATGTTAACAGAGGATATTATTTTAGACTAAAAACCATCTTCAGTATAAACTTTAAAAGTACTTTATAAATGTAAAGTAATAAAAAATGCAAGGAGATGTTATTCAACCATGAGTAGAGAGGAAAAAACATGGACTTAGCCTTATTACCCAGAAGACCCATTACAAGTTACCTGACTCCCGCTGAGGGACTGAGAGAAATAATATTCCAGGAATAAGAGAGAAATCAGATACATTCTGCCATCCCTATATTTTGTCATTAGAGTAACTTGGTGAAATTATATGCTAATGAGAAAAATAAAGTTAATAATATTATGAATTAAGACTCTCCTGGGTGTAGTGTTCTAAAATAAACACTTAGATATATGTACATGTAGACAGTGGTTATAGCCAAATGGTTGAATTTGAGGATATTTAACTTTTCTACATCCGTGACATATTTTGAAAGAAGCACATATCAGGATTCTGCTTCAGTGTAAGATACAGTAGGATGCAACAGGCCAAAGCACTCACTGAAGACCAAAAATGCCTAACAAAAATAAATCATTTTAAAGATACCAGAGATCTGTGAAAACAACAAGGATTCAATGAACTCAACTTCAAGAAAGGGAAGAACACTTCTTGGCACTTCCTATCACTTTTCCCTACTTTATTTTATGCATAGGATTTATCACTCCCCACATTACACAGGTCACACTCACTTACCTAAGCTAAATATCTTTGAGAATTCACATGCTTTTTAATTTTAGAAAAGCAATACAGTGCACATATTCTACTTCTGTTACACTGTACATATCAAATTAAGCAAATTAATACTCCTATAATAAAATATATGAATATCCACTCTGTGATGAGTAAAAGTTATAAACAGTCTTTCATTAATTTAGGTCAGGAGATGAGTTATAAGGAAATTTTGGTCTCCAGAAGTTTTTGATTTCAGAATTATGCTAAAGAGAGATGTATTATATTTTTGTCATTAATTGTCTGCTTCCACTAAAATGTCAGTTCTGTGAGGGCAAGGACCTTTTTATATTTGAATTATGGTAGCCCCAGATCCTAGAACAGTGCATGATTGATAGGAAGCTCTAAGCAAACGAGCGTATGATGATTTGCAAAAGGATGCCCAGGAAACAAAAACAGAGCTGCTTCATCAACCACAAGACAAATCTGAGTACTGTTTATTTACTTTACCAGTATTGCATCACGAGGAACTGAGGACTTTTCAGCTCAGCAGAGGTGGATGTCCTGAAATGTCACAGCGCTCACATATATCAAGACAAGAATAATTGCAAATGTTTAGTATAGATGGAGCCTGGAGAAGCACAATAAAAAGGAGGAAATAACTTTTTCATGAAGATGATCTCTATAAGAGCTCTTCATTTAAAATCCACCACCTCTTCTGGGGAATGGCAGTTCGTAAACAAAATACTATGAACTGTTTGTGTGGAAAAACTGCAAGGAATAGGGGTCATTTCAATACACAAATATATACTAACTGCATTTAGCAAGACAAAATAGGAAAGAAAGAGTATAAGATTTAAATTGCATCCATTTAAAAGACATTTCTTAATACAAAATATCTAAGGTTTTCATGATATTGCAATCTTTGTGTGGAATGAGATCTTGGGAAGTCACTTATGCCTAAATCACCCAGGGCAGGGGAAAAGCTATATAGGAATCAACTTTTAAAAGAAACATTCAAATGAGCACAATTTGTAAAAATGCACCAACGAACAGGTCTTCATTTTACCTTAATTTTATGTCTGGGAGTGTATGAGGACTGTTGGCAAGATACACAAATGAAGACAATGTCTCTGAAGTTGCACAATTTTTTCTTTTTTAAAGAAGAATACAAGAAAGTCATTTTAACTGAGGACTTACAGGCATAAGGGCATATTTATCTGGCACTAAGAATTGAGATAGGAAAAACATCAGTATGGGCTGGCAAAGAACTGTGGGACTTGACCAGAACCATCAATGATGTTCAGTGTGTGGATGAGTGGAAGCTATAAAGAAAGAAATTTCCTAAGGAAGGGAGAAGCACCTGAGAATACACTACAGTGGAAACGAGCATGACAGAGTGCAATAGCCTAGGCTAAAGGCAGCCCTCAGCTTTAGTTTCAGATGTAGTCAAGTGTTGGAAGGAAATTACTAGACATTAAGCATCTATTTCCCCCAGATCCTTCCCAGGGATCGTTATAATGCTTTGCACATGCTTAATACCCTTGCTGGATAAGCAGCTTCTAATTGAGCAATTACACTGTACATTCTGTTTGCCAACATAGCCTTCTTCTGACCACACTGGCATGGGGGAGAATCTATGGAGGAAAATGCAGCACAGCTTTGAGTCATTATTCTAACAGCATCATCCCTATGTGAAACACATCTAGTCCTGTCCACATTTACAAATACCACCCAGTGTTTGTGAGTATATCCTCAATGCTTTATACTCCTCCACACATCACTTTGTTTACGAACCCAAGCAGAAAGCATGTGATGCAAAGGAGGTAATGCAGTATAGTCACGAAGAGCGTGGCCTTTGGAATTTGACCAGTGTGAGTTCTAGAAAAACACTTACTGAATTAGTCATCATAGGCAAATGACCTAATTTCTCAAAGTCTTAACATATATTACAATTATAGATAAAGCCCATAAAGCACTCAGGACAGAGTCTGGCGTATAGTGTGAGTTCAGTATGTGTCACCTGTTAGTAGCATCACTACTAATTGGCTCTATTGCCTTGTGTTATTCAAGAAAATAATCTACAAATATTTTAAATTTCATTAGCAACATTAAAGTATTGCTTATAGAACTGTAATCACTTTGTCATTTTAAGAATCAATACAGTCTTACATAATTTTCTACTTCATAACAAAACTTACTTTTAAGTGGCATGTTTGTTATTCTAGTCTGCAGGGTAAAGATGAACCCATCCCTGCTGCGCCTTATCTTAGAGCATGCCCTGTGAGTCTGCCTACATGCAAAGCAACTTGTTCACAAGTCGGCCTCAGTTAATCAGCACAACCGCCGTAGTGACTTAACAGTTTAGAGTAAATGGGTAACTTTAAGAAATCAGAGGTAGTGGAGGTTGCTGCGAAGACTCATCTCCTTATATTATATACCCTGTTGAAATGTTTTATATGTCAAGTCTGAATGTTTCTATGTTAACAAGTATTTCCATATCTCTGAGGGATTTGGATATTGGCTTCAATTTGAACTTACTAGTAGGAAAGCATACAGCTTTCAGGACTTGACAAGAGTGGCAAATTCTAGAACTTCACAGATTTCTTAGAATCCTCACTTTGACACAATAATATGTAGGACTCACCCAATAAGAAGGAAACATCTTTTGGCTAGACAACAGTTTCAGCTGCCAGGAACAGTGTCTCACCCACAGCAGCCCTTCATGCCTCTATGGCCCCAGAGTTCTCCGAAATGAACATAATATATGTCATGTATCCCATGTTGTGTCAGAAAATTCCAATCACACGCACAAAACCTTTGGACAATCAATCCAGCAGTTTTCATGTGCTGCAATGCTAAATGGGCACAAATTTTAACTACATAGATGGCATAGATCACATTATTTTCTACCCCATCATATTAACCAATAAGATTACCTCAAGAAGTATGCAAGAATTTCTTCTCAAAGTTGTGAAGAGAAGAGGAACTTAGGTGTGTGGAATTCCCAATTTCTATAGCCTTTAATTATTGTTAAATATATTGAGAATAAAAGAAACTTTGTATTTGTGGACTTTCCTTAATCCGCACCCAATGCAGTTACCTTCTATGTCACTTACTATTGCAAACTGTTGCAAGATTTCCCCCACCTTGACTCTATCAGCATCATCTGTAGAAAAATATAGAAACTAATTATGGGCATCAATACATTTTCTAGTGGATTCATACTGCTAACTCCTTTCCAAAAAAACAGCTCTGAGGCAGCTAGACTTTGAACAATTCCTTTCAATATATAGAGTATCTTTGTCTGATTTTCTATTAGACCCTCACAATAGCCCTATTAATATATTTATTATTGGGCTTCCCTGGTGGCGCAGTGGTTGAGAGTCCGCCTGCTGATGCAGGGGACACGGGTTCGTGTCCCGGTCCGGGAAGATCCCACATGCCGCAGAGCGGCTGGGCCCGTGAGCCATGGCCGCTGAGCCTGTGCGTCCAGAGCCTGTGCTCCGCAACGGGAGAGGCCACAACAGTGAGAGGCCCACATACCGCAAAAAAAAAAAAAAAAAAAAAAAAAGCTTTAGAAAGGCGCAAGTTTTATTGAAAAATCATCTGAGAAAAATATCTACATGCCTCAACATGTTGGACATCTCCAATAAAAAATTCATTGTTAGAATGTTCAGAAGATAAAAATCTATCCTATAATTAATCACTAGGAGGAGGCTGTAAGCATTTTGTCCTAGGTCTTTGGGGATCACGATGTAGTAAAAGATGCAGGAACTCATAATGAAGCTAGAGGAATAATTACAACTATACTGAAAGAGGTAAACTATAATCCAAGCCATCCTGTCTAGTCCATAAGCAGTTAATTTTAAATAAATTTTGCAGACTAACTTTCAGTGGGTCATCAGAGGGAAAACAGATCAATCTTCCCCTTTGATTTGGAGCAATTAGGCAGGCTGCTCAAAATTGGTAGAACTATTTTTGGACCTTGAGAAATAGGAAAACTTCTAATAGAGATGTAGAAATCTGGCAACCCAGACTGGAGAAACAGCTTGAATATAAAAATTTTATCTTGCACAGTTCATAACACACACACAATAATTCCAATGCATTAGTACAATAACGCTTTGTCACTCATGTCCCTTATGTAAATTCTGATTTAGGCAAGCTGCCCTCATCTATCTTGGAGTTTTGCTATTTACAATACACAGTCTCCAAGTTCATCATTTAGGGAAAGAGAGAGGAGGTGGTACAACAGCTTCTAACTTCCTTAACCTGGGAGTGATCCATGTCACTTTGTTCACAAAGTCCATCCACCAAAACTAGTCATCCAGCCCCAAAAGGAGGCATAAGTGTCAGGGAAGCACATGAATATCTGGGGAGCAATCACTGTCACCACAAGTAGGAATTTAAAAACAAATCAAAACAAAAACAACCCAACAGTTTCTTGTTCAAATGAGAAAGTAACAGGATATGAATATGAAAACGTTAAGTCAGATCTTTTGATAGCAAGGTGAGAATTTGATTTTATTGTGTAAGTAACTAAGTTATTATAACCCAGAAGGCATAATAAATGAGGACAGTGTGAATGGGGTAAAGGCTCATATACAGTTTCAGGTTATAAAAGGTAGGAACAAAGTGATACAATTGCCTCTATTTTATTTCTTTAAGACTAAAATTGTATGATTCTCTCATTCCCTCTAGCCCTTCACAGCAAACCTTTGTGTGAATGTATCATTCAATAAATATATACTGAGAACAAAATACATGACCGACATTGTTACGTGCTCGGGATACACCACTGAATAAAAGAGACAAAATCTCTGTTTAGTGGCAGTGGAAAATTTTCTAATTTTTTTTTTTTTACATCCCTAAGCATTGTAATGACCAAGAATCTACACTCCTAGCAATTCACCCAAAGTTCCTCTAGTTTACATCAAATAACCTTCTCCATTAGAGGCAGTGTGTGTATTTTTGAAACAGATTAGTGAGCGAAGATCAATAACCTTTGAAACAAATACTATTCAGCAGGTGGAGAAAAATAATCTCCTTTTTCCCTAAAATCATGATCTAAAGTATTAAGATTTAATAAAGCCAATCTTAGGAACAAATTTATACTCTAACAAAGATAGGTTTATTTTCTTGCTGCAACAAAGGAGTACACTTCAAAGCAACGGTGTGTTGACTCTCACAAAACAAAGGAAGAAACAGTATTATTTATTGTAGGATTCCTGGAAAGGGTGGAGTTTAGGTAAAATTTAAATGAAATGGAGTTTTGATAGGCTCAAAGCAAAGCAAGGGCTTGGTATTAAAAAGGTTTACATTCTGTCTGGACTGCAAAGTGGACTCAAGGCTCTGTTTCTGTGGAAACTATAAAGTTAAAATAAATTTAGCAGGTTTTATTTAGAAACTCCTTATCTATATAGCTCTGAACATGGGTTAGCAATTCAGGTTGCCTCAAAGTGACTCAGATCCTTTATGCAAAGTGAGCTATTCCATTCTTATTGATATGGTCTTCAAACAGCAAAGTTTCTGACAGTCTATGATTTCAGAAAACAAAATTTCTCAGCACGGTGTCCTTTTGTTAATCAACAAAATCAGGTTTTGCTGGTTCATAGTTTTCTCATGCCCACTCCATTCAACCTACATAAAATTACCTCCTAAAAGGCAATGAGAAATTACAATCTCTACCCTCTTCCTCTACCCAGTATCCTCAATATTTACCGAATACTTAATGAATATATACTATTATAAACTAAATGTTTACTGTAAACAAGAAAAAAATAAAGCAAAAACCTAAAGCAAATAAAAAGTGTCTTCAAGGAGCATCGCCTCACTTCACATAAAAATGATAAATGGATCCCACTGCAGGACACCCTTTAGATGAGAAGATTTCTGTAAGTTTCTCTATCTTTTTTTCACCTGATTGATAGAAGTATTGATAAAAGGCTAAATGAATAACTTGTCAATGTGGCCACAAGGAAGAATCCTAAAACCAAAATTGTTGGCTTCAAACCAGTCCTGCTCTTCATGGTCAGTCTAATGAAACCAAAGATACACACGCGTGGAAAACAGCCTGGGCACTGGAAGAATGGAATTTATTTCTCAACCTTCCCATAGTTGGATGGACATTTCCATTTGCCTTCATTTATTTAAGTACTAATCATCTTTCAAGGCTCTTACATAGTCCCAGTTTCTCTGCCAATCCTTTCCTAATTACCAGAGGCCACACAGATTTCTCTCATCTATGAGTTGCTTTTGTAGTTGAAACCAATATCAACCAGTATAAACTCATTGTCCCCTAAGTAGCTAATTCCTAAAGTTCTAAAGAAAGCAGGGTTACTGATAAATTCTGTATAATTATTTTCTTGTGAATATGACACTATAAGTTATGGGCAATACGTAAAGTAGATCAGCTATCATTGGTGTTCACCTTTGTATTCCAAGAAACTAGCTAAAGGAACTTCAATAAACATCTGTTGAATAGATGGATGGAGAGATGTAATTCATTGTATAGTGTGGGATAAGTAACTTCATGCCCCTTTTCTCAGCTTATATTTTTTAAAGTGGCAATAAATTGCACTTTATGTACTTGCAATCATTTCAAAGTCACTGATACAAACAGAATCCTGAATTCCTGATATTTGAAGGAAAAACCTAAATTTCAGTCTTTATTCAAGGGTAATGAATGGTCTCCTTGAGAAAATGTAGCTAATGGGCATAAATATATGGCAAGATTGGGATAACTCAAGCCTTAAGAAATACGATGGGAATTTTAGGAAGAAGATTTTTACTTCATACAAAAGATTAGCCAATTTACCCTATTTTTTTAGGTTGAGATAATGGAATATAAGTTAGGGGATCAAGTGAAGAGGAGAGGAAGGGATGGAGGTAAGGAAAACAATTATATGGTGGTAGTGTATTTAGTGGGGGCAGTAAATTTTAAAGAAAGTAAGAGGCATAATAATTACCTTTGTGTTGCTGAACCTCAGACTTGGCTATCAAAAATTAGCTTTTAGACTACGACAAGTTGATCATGTCATTAGCAGTAAGGGCAATCATTTTTAATGGTAGGATCTATCTTTTCCCTTTTTGGTGCATAATATATAAGTGAGGCTAATGAAAACTATAGTCCTGATTCTCTCGATGACAATTTTGCCCCTATTATAGAATGGTATGAGCCACACAGACTCGCTGAACAATAAATAAAAAGAGGTTGTGCATTTCGGTCACTCTCAGGGAAACATTCAGAGTCAATGCTGTGAATAGCTAGGAGAAAAGAGTCCACCAGTGCCTGTAAGTCTAGATCAATGAAAATCAAAATGAGCTACTTCCTATCAGATTCACCAACTCTACGAACGAAACACACTGTTTGGTTTGAACCCAAAGACACATAACACTGAACATAGATGGTATGCAACAGTCTACATGTACTGGCCCTTCCCTTCCTCTCTAGCCTCTCCTCCTGCTATTCTCTCCAATTCCAATTCCTCTCTACCTCACTTCCCTGTAGCTTAACAATGACTTTTCCCATGAGGCTTAGGTGTAATGCATGTGGTGCTCGTGCTTTGAATCCCAAGATACCTACAACCAAAAAAGTTAACAGCCTCCAAGGATTCCACAGGCATGGCTTTAAACCTCTGCCACAGGTCTCATGCTTTTCATCATTGTTAGCTGCATTTGTGTTCTTCCTTCTAGGCTTCTTAAGAGCAGTGTTTATACATCTCACTCAGATATCATCTGTAAAGCCTATAAAAGTACCCTATGTATTAAGAACTGAATAAATGCTTGCTGGGTTTACTTAAATAATTCCAGAAAACTACACAATTTTCAAAGTCAGCGGATAATTCTTTTTTACTATTTTCCCATCAAATGTCCACATGGATCAAAGGTCACTTGAAAACAGCAAATTGGGAATTAACTTCTGGTCATATATCTTCTAGGACTTTTTGTCTGCAACCCATTTGCCTTAAATCTGTTATGCTGCAATTACTGACCTCCTATTAAAACTTACTTAAAAGCCCCAAGAAAAGGAATACTAAAAGTGAAAAAAGACTTTTTACACTATGGGCGGAAAGAAGTCAAGAAGGAGCCCAACCTGAAGGCCTGCAGCCTCTTTGGGAGTAGCTCAGGGGAGATAGGAATCAAACTGGGTGCTACAGTGCTCCCATTTACTGTAGGGTTAGCAGAGTCAGACACCCAGAACAAAGAATGATCAAAGTCAAAAAAAAGCCAAGAGTCCAACTGGAAATCAGATGGCTGGAAGAGTGAAGTAGGAAGTATGCAGTCTAGGATACAGCAAATGTAACTGTTCCCTGATGGTTCTCAGAGAGGGTGAAGCAAAATTACTGCCGGAGTTTTTTTCAGATCAAATTACAGGTCCCTCCTACCAGCAAAGGGCAGATCAGAATCTCTGGGGAGGAAGATCTAAGAGGTGTATTTTGAAATTTCCTCTTATAATTCAAAAAGACTAATTAACACATTTCCCCTATTCAACCCCCCATTTACCCAGCTCTCCTAGTTAGGAATTACTAGAGTAAGTAAAGAAAATAAAGTGAGTAGGAGACAGTTTGTCACAGTAACTAAGTGTTGAGTTCTAGAGTGGGACTGTAACAGTAGTTTCAGCTCCACCAGCTTATAACCTGCAATAATGTACTTAGACTCTTTAAAGTTCTGTTTCATTTCCTACTGAATAGAAAAAATAATAGTACCTGTTGTTGTAAGAACTAAATGAGATGATCCCTCCAAGGACCTTGACACAGTGCCTTGCATGGAATAAAGCTCAATAAATATTGGCTGTAAATAGTAAGAGCACTGTGAATCATAACAAAAAGCAAAATACTATGGTAATGTAGGGATTTATTTGGGGAAGGTCAATGGTAGATGTAAGGAATGGAAAGCAAGGCAACACAGGCATATCCAAGATGCAGCCCTCTTTAAAGCAAACGAGCCAGAGCCACTAGGGAGCTATTTGCAGTCAAGGGCAGCCCCATGTTAACCACTTTATCCCCTGTACTTATTATAACACTCAAGAAATACTTTTTTAAATAAATAAAGAGCAAAATTAGTCCTTAGCAGGTTTACGTTCTATCAAGTACAACATCCCCATCTGAGCAATACTAAGCACAACAAAAGAGATCTGAGATAGCAACTTGTAAACCAAGTCAGAGGTCCCAATCACAGGCAGTGGAACTTCACAGACAAATTGTGAGTCACCTGAAACCACAGGAAATAGCACTTCCAGGATCCTTCTTCTTAGTCATGTTTGAATAGACATGGGAAAATCATGTAGAGGTCACAGAAATCACTGATAATTACTGTTCAAATGGTCAGAATACATCTTTTCCTTCACAGTTGTGGGTTTCAGTCATAAAGACATCTCTGCAAACTGTAAAAATTCCACCTATGCCCACTATTCAACACTTTGATTCCTCTCATTCCTTTCTGCACAGGATTAATATTAAGACCAACTTTTCAGTTACCTAAAACTCTGTATGATACCGAGCAGGACACTATGGGGCTTCTGGGCACAAAAGCCTTTCTGTGTTCCCCATTTCTTGATTACTGGAAATATGCTTCATTTCGGCCTCCATGACCTTCCCTGAGTTCCAATGAGCAGGTTCCAACAGTTGCTAATTAGGAAAGGGAGGGGATGCGGAGACAAGGGAGGAACAGTCAAGAGAAACAATAGTGCAGCCTTGGGACAGGGTCCTGGTTCCCCATCAAGGGATACACATCACAATATCATTGAGCTGTTTTGCAGATACTGAAACCCCCACCAGGTGGGAGAAATTAACAGTATGCTGCCCACAGGCACTTAGACCCCAGACCCGTTGGAACCAGAGGGTTGATGATGCTGACTCCCACTTACCTCACCACCAACCAATCAGAAGAATGTCCACAAGCTGATCACACCCTCTCTGAACCATTATATAAAACTTCTCACTGTGCGCTCCAGGTTGGGACACAGTTTTGAGGTCATTGGCCAACTGTGGCCCCCTTTGCCTGGCAAAGCAATAAAGCTATCCTTTTCTACTTCACCCAAAACTCTGTCTCCAAGATTTAATTCGGTGTTGGGGTACAGAGGCCAGATTCAGCTTCATGTGGAACAATGATCAACACAATGTTATTAAATACCTATTCCAAATGAAGAGACTAAATAACCAGTCAGTGAACAAAGGTTTACTGAGACGCTTCTTGCTTACTCCTATTCGCCACTTGCTTTAGGAAATTACTTAATGCTGAGGGAATTAAAATGATCACGAAAGATACCGATCTATGTAAACAATAAGAAAGATATTTGTAACAGTATTCACATAATACTGAATGCTGAAAGTTTTATTATATGAATTGGAGGCATGTAACTTTGATTTTATATACTTAAGATAGCTCTAAAAAGATATTTGACTGCCATTCTCTAATAAAACATGGAGTATTATAAATCCTACATGCATATTTTCATCGTCTAAAGCTTGAATGTACTAAAATAATATCAGAATTTACATTCAGTATGAGAAATGGAAGACTGCCTGTCATATCAGTAAACAAAGGATATCACAGTCATCAGCTGTTGCAGCCACTGCCAGCAGTGAGCTGGTGAGCCCTGAGGGAACTAAGGAAGGAAAAGAATACCTGACATCTAGCAGCCATCAGATTGCAGCCACTCTCCAGGTGAGCCCTGAGGAAACTCAGGATATGAGGATACTGGCTTCAGATAGCTGAGGTGCGTATCAAAAGAATGATTTCAGTGAGCCCAGACTCATGCATCTTCCCATACACAGAAAAGCGCTAAATTCCTTAACTTGAGATATCTGGTTTTCTTTAACAATAATCTTTTGACATTCAGACTACCTGCCATCTGTTGCAAAACTCCTATATATCCTGACTCCCCGCCTCGCCTCCTAGAAGCAGTTCTCTCAGGGTTACTTGAGATGCTACCTCCTGGGCTTGAAGTCTTAAAAATTTCTGCCAAATAAAATGTACCTCTCAAATTTTAGGTTGTCAAATATATTTTTTTTAGTCAACAAGTGTAACAGAACTTCTGAAATAGATCTCTGTTAGCTCTGAACTATCTGAACCATTGAAGACCCAGTCTTACCTCTGGGGATAGTTTCTTTCTCACGCCCTTTTCACATATAGATTACACTTTAACATTACTGGGTGTTCATTATGCATGAAGGTTGATTAAGCCCTCTGTGGAAACCTGAATTGTAGTAAAACCCACTTCAACTGCTCTAATTAGAGTTATTTAGGGCATCCTAGTTAAGGGAATTTATACTGGTTTTCTTCTATATATATGCAAATTTTACAAAAAGATTAATAAATTCAGTGTTTTTAAAGCAAAGTGTTTTAAAGATATTGGTTTCATCAAGGTGATTTGTATTTCCTAGCGATTGTTCAAAAAATGTGTCATAATGGTCCAGGGTCCTTTTGTCAAACGTTTTTGTTTGTTTTAACGCTAGCTATAACAGAACCAGGACACTGGAGATGACTCAATTCAGTTCTGCTTAAATTCAACTGTTGGAAGTAGGGAAAGGGGTACTTGAGTGGAAATAGCTGTTAAGAACTCAGAATCCATTAGTGTTGGTACTGCAACACACAGGTGCATTTAAAAATCAGGATCTGAAAGATGAAGGCAATGTTTACAACAACCACAACAAAGCTGTCGTATGATTGACGTGACTATTCTCTTTCAAAAGTAACCAAAATGAAATGTGGCCTTAATCACTGACTGATACTATCACCAGGTAAAAACACCATTAAAGGGCAACTGAATTTCACACCTGATAAATATTGTCCCAGTGATTCTTCAAAGCACTTATCATTGGAACCATCCTTCCACCATGGGCCACACAAGTTCTAGAGAAATGAAGTTGGCCCAGGGCTCCATTGAGAAATGACCTGGGGTGCCATTTCATCTGGTGTTCTAGTACATCTCTGAGGTTCTAAATACCATAGAAATGTTATTAAATGATCATAATAATGGCTAACACATAATGCTTGCTATGTGCCAGACACTTTCCTAAAATATTTACATATATTAACTTATTTAGTCATGATAATCTATTATCCCCATTTACAGACTACAGGAAACTGAGACACAAGAGAAGGTAAGTAATGTGTCCAAAAAAAAAAAAAATTGCATTAGCAAGAATTCCTTGCAGGGCAATTGTTCTTTGTTTTTGGAAGGAACACTGATCAGCCACCTCATATGGGAAATGAGATTACCATTCCCTCCTGAACCAAACACGCACACATATAAAATTTACTTTCAAAAGAATAAATGATCACTAATTACCATCTCAAGAGAAGGGGTCATGTTAACTGTGGGGCTCTGGTTTTCCTGATGGAGTAGGCAAATTCTGATCCAAAGCTAAACTGATTAGCCACACTACTCCCTTCACTCTGGTTTTCAGGGTGGAGGTGTCTCTGCTATCTATATTTATCTCCTATTCAGAAATTCATAGGGTTTTGCCAGTGTTCTTTAGATTAAGAAATTGAGGCCAGATGAGAAGAAAATAAAAGAAAAAGATATCATCTCCACTGTCGAATTTACTTGGTAACTTTACACTCACACAGATATGTCAAAAGAGGGACTTCCCTGGTGGCGTAGTGGTTAAGAATCCGCCTGCCAATGCAGGGGACACGGGTTCGAGCCCTGGTCTGGGAAGATCCCACATGCCGCGGAGCAATTAAGCCAGTGTGCCACAACTACTGAGCCTGCATTCTAGAGCCCATGCTCCGCAACAAGAGAAGCCACAGCAATGAGAGGCCTGTGCACCACAACAAAGAGTAGCCCCCGCTCGCTGCAACTAGAGAAAGCCTGTGCACAGCAACGAAGACCCAATATAGCCAAAAATAAATAAACAAATTTATAAAAAAAAAAAAAAAGATATGTCAAAAGAAACTGTCCCATCTAAAAAACAGTTGAAAAGTTGAAAAGTCTGAATAAAATTGAACAAAGTGTTGGAGAACTACAGGAAAAATTCAAACGTACTAATATATGTGTAATAGTAGTCCTAGAATGATAAGAAAAAAAAAGAAAGAAGAAATTGTTTAAAGAAATAACAGCTGGAAATTCCCCAGATATATTTTTAAAAAATTATTATATAGATGCAAAAGTTTCAAGGAAACCAAAAAATAAACACAAAGAGATACACACCCAGACACATCATGGTCAAGCCACTGAAAGCAAGAGAGAAAATTTTAAAAGCAGCAAGAGAAAAACGACTCATGACACAACAGGTAACAA
Source organism: Delphinus delphis (assembly GCF_949987515.2). Lineage (NCBI taxonomy): Eukaryota > Metazoa > Chordata > Mammalia > Artiodactyla > Delphinidae > Delphinus > Delphinus delphis. The sequence goes on from NC_082698.1 coordinate 43,636,156, forward strand.
CAATATGATTAATGGCTGACTTCTCATCAGAGACAATAGAGGCTAGAAGGCAGAGGAATGACATATTCAAAGTGCTGCAGGAAAAATAAACTATCAACAAAGTAAAATTATCCTTCAAAAATTAAGGTGGACAGATCCTGAAGAAATTGAAAAGGAAGGGCAGGGGTTGCCGAAAGGGCCACAAATGAGGAGGAATTTCATGGTGAACGGACTGCGCCAGCTCCAGGGGTTACTGGTCCTCAACCTGAGGCCACAGAGGGTGCTCAGGAGCCCCCAGTGCCCATCCTGCCACTCCCTGCTGAGGACCGACTGGGCCTCAGGCCTCTGCTGGAGTCAGGGCTGCAGCTCCCACTGCTCAGGCCTCTGAACACCGTGTGGCTGACAGGGTCTTGGTGCTCCAGCCGGGTGTCAGGCCTGTGCCTCTGAGGTGGGAGAGCCAAGTTCAGGACACTGCTCCACGAGAGACCTCCCGGCTCCACGTAATATCAAATGGCGAAAATCTCCCAGAGATCTCCATCTCAACACCAGCACCCAGCTTCACTCAAGGACCAGCAAGCTACAGTGCTGGACACCCTATGCCAAACAACTAGCAAGACAGGAACACAACCCCAAGCATCAGCAGAGATGCTGCCTAAAATCATAAGGTCACAGACATCCCAAAACACACCACCGGATGTGGACCTGCCCACCAGAAAGACAAGATCCAGCCTCATCCACCAGAACACAGGCACCTCTCCACCAAGAAGCCTACACAACACACTGAACCAACCACACCCACTGGGGGCAGAAACCAAAAATAACAGGAACTACGAATCTGCAGCCTGTGAACAGGAGACCCCAAAACACAGTAAGTTAAGCAAAATGAAAAGACAGAGAAACACACAGCAGATGAAGGAACAAGGTAAAAACCCACCAGACCAAACAAAAGAAGAGGAAATAGGCAGTCAATCTGGAAAAGAATTCAGAGTAATGATAGTAAAGATGATCCAAAACCTTGGAAACAGAATGGAGAAAACACAGGAAATGTTTAACAAGGATCTAGAAAAACTAAACAAACAATGATGAACAACACAATAAATGAAATTAAAAATTCTCTAGAAAGAATCAACAGCAAAATAACTAAGGCAGAAGGATGGATAAGTGACCTGGAAGATAAAATAGTGGAAATAACTACTGCAGAGCAGAATAAAGAAAAAAAAATGAAAAGAATTGAGGACAGTTTCAGAGACCTCTGGGACAACATTAAATGCACCAACATTCAAATTATAGGGGTCCCGGAAGAAGAGAAAAAGTAAGGGACTGAGAATATATTTGAAGAGATTATAGTTGAAAACTTCCCTAATAGGGGAAAGGAAGTAGTCAATCAAGTCCAGGAAGTGCAGACTCCCATACAGGGTAAATCCAAGGAGAAACATGCCAAGACACATATTAATCAAACTATCAAAAATTAAATACAAAGAAAAAATATTAAAAGCAGCAGGGAAAAACAACAAAAAACATACAAGGGAATCCCCATAAGGTTAACAGCTGATCTATCAGCAGAAACTCTGCAAGTGAGAAGGGAGTGGCAGGACAAATTTGAAGTGATGAAAGGAAAAAACCTACAACCAAGATTACTCTACCCAGCAGCGATCTCATTCAGATTCAACACAGAAATTAAAACCTTTACAGACAAGCAAAAGCTGAGAGAGTTCAGCAACACCAAACCAACTTTAGAACAAATGCTAAAGGAACTTCTCTAGGCAGGAAACACAAGAGAAGGAAAAGACCTACAATAACAAACCCAAAACAATTAAGAAAATGGGAATAGGAACATACATATTGATAATTACCTTAACTGTAAATGGATTAAATGCTCCCACCAAAAGACACAGACTGGCTGAATGGATACAAAAAACAAGACCTGTACATATGCTGTCTAAAAGAGACCCACTTCAGACCTAGGGACATGTACAGACTGAAAGTGAGAGGATGGAAAAAGATATTCCATGCAAATGGAAATCAAAGGAAAGCTGGAGTAGTAATTCTCATGTAAGACAAAATAGGCTTTAAATTAAAGAATGTTACAAGAGACAAAGAAGGACACTACATAATGATCAAGGGATGAATCCAAGAAGAAGATATAACAATTGTAAATATTTATACACCCAACATAGGAGCACCTCAATACATAAGGCAAATGCAAACAGCCATAAAAGGGGAAATTGACAGTAACACAATAATAGTAGGGGACTTTAAACCCCACTTTCACCAATGGACAGATCATCCAAAATGAAAATAAATAAGGAAACACAAGCTTTAAATGATACATTTAACAAGATGGACTTAATTGATATTTATAGGACATTACATACAAAAACAACAGAATACACTTTTTCTTCAAGTGCTCATGGAACATTGTCCAGGATAGATCATATCTTGGGTCACAAATCAAGCCTTGGTAAATTTAAGAAAATTGAAATGGTACAACTATCTTTTCCAACCACAATGCTATGAGACTAGAGATCAATTACAGAAAAAAAAGTCTACAAAAAATACAAACACATGGAGGCTAAACAATACACTACTAAATAATCAAGAGATCACTGATGAAATCAAAGAGGAATTCAAAAAATACCTAGAAACAAATGACAATGAAAACATGATGATGCAAAACCTATGCAATGCAGCAAAAGCAGTTCTACGAAGGAAGTTTATAGCGATACTATCTTACCTCAAGAAACATCTCAAATAAACAAGTTAAACTTACACCTAAAGCAATTAGAGAAAGAAGAACAAAAAAAACCCCTAAAGTCAAAAGGAAAAAAATTTTTAAGATCAGATCAGAAATAAATGAAAAAGAAATAAAGGAAATGATAGCAAAGATCAATAAAATTAAAAGCTGGTTCTTGAGAAGATAAACAAAATTGATAAACCATTAGCCAGACTCATCAAGAAAAAAAGGGAGAAGACTCACATCAGTAGAACAGAAATGAAAAAGGAGAAGTAACAACTGACACTGCAGAAATACAAAGGATCATGAGAGATTACTACAAGCAACTCTATGCCAATAAAATGGACAACCTGGAAGAAATGGACAAATTCTTTCAAAAGCACAGCCTTCCGAGACTGAACCAGGAAGAACTAGAAAATATAAACAGACCAATCACAAGCACTGAAATTGAGACTGTGATTAAAAATATTCCAACAAACAAAAGCCCAGGACCAGATGACTTCACAGGCAAATTATATCAAACATTTAGACAAGAGCTAACACCTATCCTTCTCAAATTCTTCCAAAATATAGCAGAGGGAGGAACATTCCCAAACTCATTCTACGAGGCCACCATCACCCTGATACCAAAACCAGACAAGGATGTCACAAAGAAAGAAAACTACAGGCTATTAACAGTGATGAACACAGATGCAAAAACCCTCAGCAAAATACTAGCAAACAGAATCCAACAGCACATTAAAAGCATCATACACCATGACAAAGTGGGGTTTACCCCAGGAATGCAAGGATTCTCCAATATACGCAAATCAATCAATGTGATAAACCATATTAACAAACTGAAGGAGAAAAACCATATGATCATCTCAATAGACGCAGAAAAAGCTTCCAACAAAATTCAACACCCATTTATGATAAAAACCCTCCAGAAAGTAGGCATAGAGGGAACTGACATCAACATAATAAAGCCCATATATGACAAACTCACAGCCAAAACCATGCTCAATGGTGAAAAACTGAAACCACTTCCACTAAGATCAGGAACAAGACAAGGTTGCCCACTCTCACCACTATTATTCAACATAGTTTGGAAGTTTACCCACAGCAATCAGAAAAGAAAAAGAAATAAAAGGAATCCAAATTGGAAAAGAAGAAGTAAAGCTGTCACTGTTTGTAGATGACCTGATACTATACATAGAGAATCCTAAAGAGGCTACCAGAAAACTACTAGAGCTAATCAATGAATTTGGTAAAGTAGCAGGATACAAAATTAATGCACAGAAATTTCTTGCATTCCTATACAATAGTGATGAAAAATCTGAAAGAGAAATTAAAGAAACATTCCCATATACCATTGTAACAAAAAGAATAAAATACCTAGGAATAAACCTACCTAAGGAGACAAAAGACCTGTATGCAGAAAACTATAAGACACTGATGAAAGAAATTAAATGTGATACAAACAGATGGCAAAATATACCATGTTCTTGGATTGGAAGAATCAACATTGTGAAAATGACTATACCACCCAAAGCAATCTACAGATTCAATGCAATCCCTATCAAACTACCACTGGCATTTATCACAGAACTAGAACAAAAAATTTCACAGTTTGTATGGAAACACAAAAGACCCCGAATAGCCAAAGCAATCTTGAGAACGAAAAACAGAGCTGGAGGAATCAGGCTCCCTGACTTCAGACTACACTACAAAGCTACAGTAATCAAGACAGTATGGTACTGGCACAAAAACAGAAATATAGATGAAGAGAACAGGATAGAAAGCCCAGAGATAAACCCATACACATACGGTCACCTTATCTTTGATAAAGGAGGCAAGAATGTACAATGGAGAAAAGACAGCCTCTTCCATAAGTGGTGCTGGGAAAACTGGATAGCTACATGTAGAAGAATGAAATTAGAACACTCCCTAACACCATACACAAAAATAAAGTCAAGGGCTTCCCTGGTGGCGCAGTGGTTGAGAGTCCGCCTGCTGATGCAGGGGACACGGGTTTGTGCCCAAGTCTGGGAAGATCACACATGCCATGGAGCAGCTAGGCCCGTGAGCCATGGCCGCTGAGCCTGCGCGTCCGGAGCCTGTGCTCCACAACGGGAGAGGCCACAACAGTGAGAGGCCCGCATACTGCAAAAAAAAAAAAAAAAACCCTACAATGAGATATCACCTCACACCAGTCAGAATAGCCATCATCAATATATCCACAAACAATAAACCCTGGAGAGGGTGTGGAGAAAAGGGAACCCTCTTGCACTGTTGGTGGGAATGTAAATTGATACAGCCACTGTGGAGAACAGTATGGAGGTTCCTTCAAAAACTAAAAATAGAACTACCATACGACCCAGCAATCCCACTAACTGGCAATATACCCTGAGAAAACCATAATTCAAAAAGAATCATGTACCACAATATTCATTGCAGCTCTATTTACAATAGCCAGGACATGGAAGCAACCTACATATCCATTGACAGATGAATGGTTAAAGGAGATGTGGCACATATATACAATGTAATATTATTCAGCCATAAAAAGAAACAAAATTGAGTTATTTGTAGTGAGGTGGATGAACCTAGAGTCTGTGATACAGAGTGAAGTCAGAAAGAGAAAAACAAATACCATATGCTAACACATATATATGGATGTAAAAAAAAAAAAAGGTTCTGAAGCAGCTAGGGGCAGGACAGGAATAAAGACTCAGACGTTGGGAATGGACTTGAGAACATGGGGAGGGGGAAGGGTAAGCTGGGATGAAGTGAGAGAGTGGCATGGACTTATATATACTACCAAATATAAAATAGATAGCTAGTGGGAAGCAGCTGCATAGCACAGGGAGATCAGCTCGGTGCTTTTTGACCATGTAGAGGAGTGGGATAGGGAGGGTGGGAGGGAGATGCAAGAGGGAGGAGATATGGGCATATACGTACGTGTATAGCTGATTCACTTTGTTATAAAGCAGAAACTAAGAAAAAAAGGAATAAATAGTGAAAAAAATTAATGTAAATAATGAATAAATTAATGTAATATAAAAATAATAATATTCATAAATCCTAGGAAGTGCAAAGTAATGTGGAGAGAAAAGGTGGAGTCCAAGCATAGAAAGTGAGACGGGATGCTAACATTTGGGCAGGAACCAGCTGGTCACTGGATGACATGAGATCTGGAGGAGAAATCCAGAACAAGCTCAGCCTAAAGCTCCACGCTGTGTCTGTGTGACCAGGGGAAGGAGCAGGAGATAAGTTGGAGAAGTGAGGGGCCAGATCGCATTGCACCTTGAGGGCAAAGTGAGGGAGTTTCCCTTCTGTCCTAATAGTGGTGAGTAGCCACTGAGAGGTGTTGAGCAGAAGATGTGGACAACAGAGTTTAGAGAGAAGAAGTGTGGAAAGGAGACCAGGTAAGAGCCGCAGTAGAGTCCAGCTGAGAGCTGAGGGTGCTTTAAACCTTGTGGTCATGGCAGAAGTGACGAGAAGCCGTCTGATGTGGGATGTACTTTAAAGACAAAATCAGCGGGACTTTCTTATAGGAAGGATGTGGCTGTGAAAGAACGAACTGAGTCAGGGATGCCTGCAAGTCTTATTTCCTGACTTGGAGAAGACTGGAGGGGAACTGAGAGCTCTGTTTCAGAAGTGGTAAGTGTGGGCTCCTAGCAGAATTTTAGGGCAGATGTCCAGGAGGAGGTTGGATATACAAGTCCAGGGCTCAGGAGAGACATGAAGACAAGAGATGCAGACTGGAAGCCGCCAGCATGCGGATGGCATTGAAGCTGTGGGGCTAGACAGGGTCAACTGGGATGAGAAAAGAAGCATGAAGGGATGTGAAGATAAGGCGAAGCCACTATAACAGCAGTGGTCCAACCCGGAGCAACCCCTGGGGAGTGTGATACCACCTGTTAACGTGATTAAAGTCTATCAAAGAGAAAGTGACCCGTGGTGTCAGAACTGCCAAAAGGTCAACTGAGATGAAGACTGAGGATGAACACTGCATTTACTGTCGAGGTCACCTGTTGATCTGACACACGTTTCAGTTACTGAAGTGGCTAGAGCCCCAGCGACACTGGTGGAAGAAGAGAATATGAGAACATGGAGCAGGTGGGCAGACAACCCTTGTTAGAGAGTCTGGCTACAAAGAAACGCAGAGAAATTGTGGCTGAAGGGGGTCTGCGTCATTGCAGCAGAGCATTTACTGCTTATCGAATACCATTCCCCTTCCCCACACCTCACCTCCGTTTTCCAGTCCCTGCAGCAAAACAAGTCAACGATGAGAGGAAGGAAGGAAAAGAAAGTGTTGGAGGTTTGAGAAGAAAAGAGAGGATATTTGTATGGAAAATGGCTTCTTCCTCTTGTCGATGGTTCATGATTAAGAAAGGAATAGAATTCCTGCTCCGACACAGACCTAAATAGCCCAGAGAAAACTCTTCCCTGTCTATCAAACGCAGCAGTCTAATGCGGCTGACAAGGACACCTAAAGGCAGCAAACGACAGTCAGCCATTTATAATGGAAGGTTTTTCACTGAACTATGTTTGGTTCCTACTATAAATTATATCCAGATAGAAACCAACCAGATTAAAATGAAACATTACAATGGAACAACAAAACTTCAGTTTTATTTAGAAATAAAACAACCTTCCAAACAAGCATCCCTAATCTCTCAGACAATGATAAGGCAATCTGGCAGCTTTCAAAAGTCGAAGTGACTTTCAAGCACGGCTATTTAAACGGACAGAAATTTATGCAGCTGTCAATGCAAACTTCAAAAAGAGAACTAACAGTTTTTTAAATGAATGTATAAAACTTTAGAATTTATATGAGATAAAAGCTTGTTTTCAACATTTTTAAGATTGAAAGCAAAAGCAGACACTGCTTTTCTAAAGCTATTATTGAACAAAAAAGTTCAGAGTAAAGAGTACATGGATGGACCTAGAGAATATTGCGCTTGGTGAAAAAGTCAGAGAAAGACAAATACTATGTATCACTTATATGTGGAATCTAAGAATTATGCAAATGAATCAATATACAAAACAGAAGGAGACTCACAGACATAGAAAACAAACTTACAGTTACCAAAGGGGAGAGGGAGGGACAAATTAGGAATATGGGATTAACAGATAAAAACTACTATACATAAAATCAGCAGCAAGGATTTGCTGTATAGCACAGGGAATTGTACTCAATATCTTGTAATAACCTATAATGGAATATAATCTGCAAAGAAATAACTGAATCACTATGCTGTACACCTGAAACTAACAATATTATAAATCAACTATACTTCAATTTTAAAAAAGGTGACCATGAGTGAGCATTTCCTCTGATACCAGAGGACCCAGGTGACTTGCAGGACATTATAGGAAGATTACACTTCTGGTCAACCTATACAAACACCAGAAAAAGGTCTGGTTCTTGTCCTGGGATCTGGACCAGTAATTCTGCTTGAAAAGGTACATTAAGAGGATTCCACTGTCAAATGGATCCGAGATAGAGTCCAAAGTGATCAAATAAAAGTTAAAGATCAGTCAGGTACCAAATAGTCAAGAAGACCAATCAAGGTAGAAATAAGAAACATAGGTAAGAATTGTGAATAAAGGGTATGGGTAACGGGCAGTTAGGAACTCAAATCAGAGTCTGGCTGGGACTGAGGAATGTGGAGGAGGCGTGAATTGGTTCATTCCCTGGTAGTTCAGTGGCTAAGACTCCACATTCCCAATGCAGGGGGTCCGGGTTTGATCCCTGGTCAGGGAACTAGATCCCACATGCTGCAACTAAAGATCCCATGTGGCACAACTAAGACCCAGCACAGCCAAATAAATAAATAAATACTAAAAAAAGAAAGAAAAACATTTTTAAAAAATGGTCTTGTGAAGTATGATCTCCTTCTATCTTATGCTCATGGCAAACTGTCTGAACAAAGAGACGGCTGGATTAGCTGGGTAATGGCATGGGAAGCAAAGGATTCCCAGCGTAAGTTTTGGAGAAAGATATGCTGGAATTAGCATGTTGGTTCTGCACCTGTAGCTGTGTAACTCTGAGGAAGCTGCTTCACTCCTCTGAGCTGCAGTATTGCCAACTACTCTACGGGAATAATAACTTCAAAGTGTTGTGAAAATTAAAGTAAACAACGTATGTGAAAGTGCCTGGCACATGGAAGGCACACATAAACATCTTCCTCCATCGGGCCAATACATACTCTACATGCTCATCAGTTGTTTAAATCACATTGATTATTTTCAGAAATTTGAGCACAAGGAAATACTAATCAGAGGATCTGTGTTGTGTGATCTTAAAACACAGAGATGATAATTTGTTTCATGAAACTGACAATGTCAACTTTCACAAGAACAGCTATTTAAAAAACCTTGGGTTTCCTAATCAAATTGTTGGCATAGAAACAAGAAGGGAATAGAAGACATACTTATTATCTGAAAACATAAACTCAGATAATAAAAATCTTTATCTACTAAAGGTGCCTATTTATTGATAAGCATAAAAAGTTGAAGCTTGAAAAGACAGTAGCCACATGAGTGAAGGACAGAAGCTTGTTCAGGGAGATCACTGGTCTACACCGCCTACCCTGTTATTGACAAAGGCCTGGTTAGAACCCACTTGTCTCTGTGCACATGTGTCTAGCATTCACTCTCACTAAAGAAGAAGTGTACACCTTGTTTCCTTGGGAAAGTCCATCTTGGTCCCACAGCTAAGTTGTTCACTCTGGCATAGTGTCATAACTCCTTGTGTTTCCCCTCTCTGCAAAGTCACCATATCGATCATTTCCACCTGTATACAGTAGTGAAGGGCACAGGTTCTGGAGTCCAGCTGAGTTTGAATCTCTTCTCTCCAAATTACTGAACCTACCTAAGCCTCCACAAAGAATAACAGTACTTACTTTGCTGTGAGAAGAGAAAATGAGATGAGCCTTTAAACTATGCTTGACACGTGATGCAATACATGTGGGCCATTTTTATTACTAGTCAGTAAGGGCAATTAGGGCAAAGAGTGTTTCATACCAGATGTCAACACACTCATGGTGTGGCACTCTCCCCCAAAATACTATAGGATGTGTCCCTTGCCCAACACTTAGTACAAATGAAAACACATGAAATTCATAAACGTTGAAAGTAGTTGTGATTATGTTTTTAAAATATAGGTAGTCCTTGCTGTGCACCATTTTGATTTGCATGCATTTCAGTTTTCATGGGTTAGTCAGATAAACCCAGTGCCTCAACAACATAATAGTTAAATTTTCAATTACTACAGCACATCTTCTATGGTGAAGAGTCTATTAAATGATTTTCTGATTTAAAAAAAAAAACATATGATCATCTCATCTCAATAGATGCAGAAAAAGCTTCCAACAAAATTCATCACCCATTTACGATAAAAACCCTTCAGAAAGTAAGCACAGAGGGAACTTAACTCAACATAATAAAGGCCATATATGACAAACCCACACCCAACATCGTTCTCAATGGTGAAAAACTGAAACCATTTCCTCTATGATCAGGAACAAGACAAGGTTGTCCACTCGCACCACTATCATTCAACACAGTTTTGGAAGTTTTAGCCACAGCAATCAGAGAAGAAAAAGAAATACAAGGAATCCAAATCAGAAAAGAAGAAGTAAAACTGTCACTCTTCGCAGATGACATGATACTATACATAGAGAATCCTAAAGAGGCTACCAGAAAACTACTAGAGCTAATAATGAATTTAGTAAAGTAGCAGAACACAAAATTAATGCACAGAAGTCTCTTGCACTCCTATACACTAATGAAGAAAAATCTGAAAGAGAAATTAAGGAAACACTCCCACTTACCACTGCAACAAAAAGAATAAAATACCTAGGAATAAACCTACCTAAGGAGACAAAAGACCTGTATGCAGAAAACTATAAGACACTGATGAAAGAAATTAAAGACGATACAAACAGATGGAGAGATATTCCATATTCTTGGACTGGAAGAATAAACATTTTGAAAATGACTATACCACCCAAAGCAATCTACAGATTCAATGCAATCCCTATCAAACTACCAATGGCATTTATCACAGAACTAGAACAAAAAATTCCACAATTTGTATGGAAACACAAAAGACCCTGAATAGCCAAAGCAATCTTGAGAAGGAAAAATGAAGCTGGAGGAATCAGGTTCCCAGACACCAGACTATACTACAAGGCTACAGTGATCAAGACAGTATGGTACTGGCACAGAAACAGAAATATAGATCAATGGAACAGGATAGAAAGTCCAGAGATAAGGTGACCATATGTGTGTGGGTTTATCTTTGATAAAGGACGCAAGAATATACAATGGAGAAAAGACAGCATCTTCAATAAGTGGTGCCGGGAAAACTGGGGAGCCCCATGTAAAAGAATGAAATTAGAACACTCCCTAACACCACCCACAAAAATAAACTCAAAATGGATTAAAGACCTAAATGTAAGGCCAGACATTATCAAACTCTTAGAGGAAAACATAGGCAGAACACTCTATGACATAAATCACAGCAAGACCCTTTTGACCCACCTCCTAGAAAAAGGGAAATAAAAACAAAAACAAACAAATGGGACCTAATGAAACGTCAAAGCTTTTGCACAGCAAAGGAAGCCATAAACAAGATGAAAAGACAACCCTCAGAATGGGAGAAAATATTTGCAAATGAAGCAACTGACAAAGGACTAATCTCCAAAATTTACAAGCAGCTCATGCAGCTCAATATCAAAAAAACATACAACCCAATCCAAAAATGGGCAGAAGACCTAAACAGATATTTCTCCAAAGAAGATATACAGATTGCCAGCAAACATATGAAAGGATGCTCAACATCCCTAATCATTAGAGAAATGCAAATCAAAACTACAATGAGGGGGGCTTCTCTGGTGGCGCAGTGGTTGAGAGTCCGCCTGCCGATGCAGGGGACACAGGTTTGTGCCCCAGTCCGGGAAGATCCCACATGCCACGGTGCAGCTAGGCCTATGAGCCATGGCCACTGAGCCTGCACGTCCAGAGCCTGTGCTCCACAACTGGAGAGGCCACAGCAGTGAGAGGCCCGTGTACCACAAAAAAAAAAAAAAAAAAAAAAAACACTACAATGAGGTATCACCTCACACCATCATCAAAATATCTACAAACAATAAATGCTGGAGAGGGTGTGGAGAAAAGGAAAACCTCTTGCACTGTTGGTAAGAATGTAGACTGATACAGCCTCTATGGAGAACAGTATGGAGGGCCCTTAAAAAACTAAAAATAGAACTACCATACCACCCAGCAAACCCAGTACTGGGTATATACCCTGAGAAAACCATAATTCAGAAAGAGTCATGTACCAAAATGTTCATTGAAGCTCTATTTACAATAGTCAGGACATGGAAGCAACCTAAGTGTCCACCGAAGATGAATGGATAAAGAAGATGTGGTATATATATACAAAGGAATATTACTCAGCCATAAAAAGAAACAAAATTGAGTTATTTTTAGTGAGGTGGACCGACTTAGAGTCTGTCATACAGAGTGAAGTAAGTCAGAAAGAGAAAAACAAATACCATATGCTAATATATATATACATATATATGGAATCTAAAAAAAATGGTTCTGAAAATTGTAGGGGCAGGATAGGAATAAAGATGCAGACATAAAGAATGGACTTGAGGACACGGGGAGGGGGAAGGGTAAGCTGGGACGAAGTGAGAGAGTGGTATGGACATATACACACTACAAAATGTAAAACAGATAGCTAGTGGGAAGCAGCCACATAGCACAGGGAGATCAGCTCAGTGCTTTGTGACCAACTAGAGGGGTGAGATAGGGAGGGTGGCAGGAAGAAGCAAGAGGGAGGAGATATATATGTATAGCTGATTCACTTTGTTATAAAGCAGAAACTAACACACCATTGTAAAGCAATTATACTCCAATAAAGATGTTAAAAAAAAAGAAAAATGAAGGTGAAACCAAGAGAGTCGTACATAAATAAAAAGTGAGATAATTTATTTCTAGCAGAACTGCCTTGCAAGAAATACTAAAGTAAGTCTTTCAGGTGGAAAGAAAATGACACGAAATAGCAACTTTAATACAAAGAAATGAAGAGCATAAGAAATAGAAAATAGGTCAGCAAATAAAAAAGACTACACGTTATTAACTGTGTCCACCCTCTGAATTCACATGTTGAGATCTAACCCCCAATGTGATTGTATTAGAAGGTGGTGACTTGGGGAGGTAAATCATGAATGGGATAAGTGCCCTTATAACAGAGATCCCAGAGAGATCTCTTGCTTTTTCCACCATACAGGGACACAGCAAGAAGATAGCTGTCCATAAACCAGGAAGCAAGCCCTTACCAAACAGTAAATCTGCTACTGCCTTCATCTGGGACTTCTCAGCTTCCAGAACTGTGAGAAATAAATGTTCATTGTTTATAAGCCACCTACTCTACAGTATCTTGTTACAGCAGACTGAACTAAGACACTATATCGATATGTTTTCTCTTTTCTCCTTAGTTTCTCTAAAAAACATAAGTTTGTTAAAAAAAAAAAAACAGCAATGATTATAGTATTGTTAGATTAGGCTTGCAACATATAAAAGTGTAATATATGTTAATATTAGCACAAATAAGAGGAGAGGCAGAAAATGGAGCTATCTTAGAGCAAAGTTGCTATATTTTACCAGAATTACATTAGTATTAATCTGAAGAAAACTCTGATAAGATTGTATATCATATTTCTAGATCAATCACTAAATAACCAACTCTAAAAATAGTTCAAAATCAACAGAGGAATGAAATGGTAGAAAGAAAAATATCTGTTAAACAAAGAGATGACATTAAACGAAGGAGAAAAGAATGACATGAAACCTACAGAAAAAAAATAAAGTGGCAGATGCAAGTCCAAACATAGCAATAATTATATTACATATAAATGGACAAAATACTCTAATCAAAAGGCAGAGATTGTCAAACACAATAAATAAGCAAGATTCAACCATATGCCCTGTACAGAAATACACACAAATAGGTGGAAAGTAAATGAATGGTGGAAAAAAACGCAAAATGTAATCATAAAAGAGCTGGAGGCATTATGTTAATACTAAACAGACCTTAAGCAACACTCCTAGAAACAAAGAATAATTTCATAATGATAAATTATCAATGCATCAGGAAAATATAAAAATTATAAAGGTTTATGCATGTGTCAACTGAGTTTCAAAATGCACAAAGCAAAAACTTACAGAACTGAAGAGAGTAGATAATTCAACACTTAAAGTTGAATATTTCAATACCCCTCTCAGTAACTGAAAGAACAATTTGCATTAAATCAGTAAGAATATTAAACACGTGAACAATAGCCACCAAACTGATATAACTGGCATTGGTAGAATATTCTACCCCAAAAGAGCAGACTACATAGTCTTTCCAAATGTACATGAAACATTCTCTAGAAAACACCATTTGCTAAACCATGTGCTACACTATATGTGGTATCAGACTGGCCATGTGCATACAGTCATTGTGGTTTAAATCTGTTTGTGGCAGAATGAGAACACTGGGGCAGTCCTGGATTTGAATCATAATTTAGGAATTTACTAGATGTTAAATTTTGGACAAGCTCTTCAACTTGTATGAGATTGTGGATAGCAAAATTGCCTACTTCACAGCTTGCTGAAAGAATTCAACATAATACGTGTTAGTGTCTAAAACAGGAAGGGCTCAATGAAGGGTAACTAACATTGTTTCGTTATCATGAACACCCAGAAGTAGCTGTTACTCTTTCCTTATTTTGCCCTTTTAAGTAAGAAGTAGAGAAGCCTTATCTATTCTAAGTGATGAGATGACAACCGATGGAAACTAAAATTTGCTATGGAGTGGAGCTGAAGTAGTAACAAGATATGCTTCTGGCAGTTGCTTCTGGAGCTTGGTAGTGAAGAGCCAATGTCCTAAACACATTTCCCATACATTTTGAGTATTTGGGCCCAATAACAAGATCAGTTAGTACCCAAGATAATTTATATTATGGTTCCTGAAGGCAAATACTATTTTGGAATGACTAGGAAGCAGGTTTGTTTACAAGTTCATAGTAAGTGGCAACAATTCTATCATACTTTCTATTTTTATACTTTTAATTTACATACTTGTACCAGTAAAATAATAGCTATATTTTGCTAAGATTTAACAAGCAGATTTTTTAAAAACAACATGGCAAGTATTCAGTACAGATTTATGTATTCAGTGTGCTCTACGACAGGTGCATTAAAATGCATATACATCCAATTATCTCTAGTCTGTCATGTAGGATTTCACATTGTATACTACAGAACAACAAAAAAGCTGATTTTACTCCAGGGAATCAGATTTAATTATCTATTTTCCTTTGGGTCTCAGGCAGAAGAAGAAATGAACTGTCCAGGATTCTCCTGTTCCTTAACCCTTACTCACCTAACTGAAGTGAGATATTAAATCAATCAGGATTTTTAACAGTTATTGTGTAGTTACTGTATCATAAAACAGAGTTTAAGAATTAGATTCCAAGACTTGTAAGAGGACGTAAGTCCTCTAATAAGGTATTTCTTAACTAGTAGTTTTGTTTTTTTAAATTTATTGATTTTATTTTTGGCTGTATCGTGTCTTTGTTGCTGCACGCAGGCTTTCTCTAGTTGAGGCAAGTGGGGGCTACTCTTCGTTGCGGTGCGAGGGCTGCTCATTGTCGTGGCTTCTCTTGTTGCGGAGCACAGGCTCTAGGCGTTCAGGCTTCAGTAGTTGTGGGGTGGGGGCTCTAGAGCGCAGGCTCAGTAGTTGTGACGTACGGGTTTAGCTGCTCCATGGCATGTGGGATCTTTCCGGACCAGGGCTCGAACCTGTGTCCCCTGCATTGGCAGGTGGATTCTTAACCACTGAGCCACCAGGGAAGCCCTTTATTAGTAGTTTATATGATATTAATAGATGTTATATGGAAAAAAAATCTCATGATGAATAAATTTAAAATAAGGTTAAACAAAAGTGAACTGCTATTATTTTTTTCCCTTGCTACAGTATATCTCTGAATGTTTTTTGAATTTTTAATGAATACACATACTGTAGGAATTTCTGAGAGGGAGATATAGAATGCACTATCTCCCAACTTGTTTAACTAATGAATCCAATTTTTCTGGAAGATATTTTGAAAACTGTTGCTTCTGTCCAACTCATTCTGTGCACAAAATGAAGCTGAATTTCAGAAAAGTGGCTCATTCTAAGTCACAGGTAATCATAGAACTAGGATTCAAGTTTTCTATGTCTAGAGGAAGAAATATTTTTCATGTCAATCCTTACTCTCCAGCCCATCTCATGGACTGTTTTGAGAAGAATTCCAACTAGTCTTATATCTTTTTAAAAATTTTATAATATTGTGATGAAAAAATCACATCTACACTTTCAGCAGTCAATTGATTTAGCTTCTGAAGAATAGGAAAGTAGCTCTAACTCTTTGATTTTGGAGATTCTCTTTTATATTTTCTTCCTTTCCTTGTTTCTATAATTTTTCTATCATTTTCCTCCTACCATACTTCATGCTGCCTCAAGAATATGGCATGTTTTCCATTGTGTATATAATCTCACATTAGTGAGGACACTCTTCTAAACACCATAGGCCCAATATTAACCCAGATTAATTATAGTTGTCATAGATTCTGTCTAAATGGTAAATTCAGTATTTCTCATGATAATTATTTCATGTACCAAACATTAAATATTTTTACATTTATATTTTTGTTTAATCCTTATAAATCACCTTATAACATGGATAATATTATTGAGTCTATTTTATAAATCAGAAAAATAAACTTTAAAATGTTAAGGTACTAACCCAAGCTTTCTCATTGCTGAGTTGCAGTTGAAACACTGGTATTAGGACTCCAGAATTACACTCTTATTAATCACTCACCATGTGGTTGGCTTAGCTTTTAAGTGCTCCCAGCAGTTAAATGTCAAATCACCAAGACTAGAGTGCTTATTTGATGTGATGACTAAGCAAACAGAAACAATTATGGCAAGATTAATGCTCAATCGGTCACCCAACAGCACGCCAGTCTCACTCTTCAACAAAGCATCATTTTATCTTCAATACAAGGATGATGATTATGCCTGATATCAAGAACTTTCTACGTGCAAACAAACGTGAATATTCAGCTGCATAATCAGTAAAGCACTAAGTTATGACAAATATTTCACTTATATTTAATAGCCCATCAGCAGGAAGAAAACAACATTTGAACAGAATATATCAAATATTATTTTTTGTGGATCAAGATTATTATGGAGTATAAAAGAATGAATTCAAGGCCCACTTGAGTTATTTGAGAAATGATCACTGCTATTCTAATCAATGTGTAACTGAGTCACATATTTAAGATACAGCTTTAACTCAGAATAACAAAACTTCTACATGCATTTTGTCTTAGTTTGTCCTTCCAGATCCATTTTCAGCAATTCTGTGCCCTACTTTGTGCCTCAGGAGACTGACTGGCAAGAACTTTGGTCACTAAGCTCCTTTGCTCTCTGGCTTCCCACACTCAACCGCTGGGAGGCTCTACAGGGTCAGAAGGTGGGAACATAAACAAGTCAAGGAATTTACTGCCTCTATCCCATTCTGCCAGGATGCTGTTTGGCAGTGGTTCTTTCCTCTGTGTAAAGGCACAACTCTTGTGAGAGCTGTATTTCCTGTGGGTTCAGGTAACTGCTCCCTCTCCTTGCCCTTTTATGCCTAGAAGAGGTAACAGGTTTTCACTTTTACTATCCTATGTTTCTTGTTGATTTCCTTATTCCACTCACATCTCTATAAATAGCCCCTCCAACTCTTCAGATACCCTTTTGAGTAAGACATCTATATTCCACCTGGGACCTTGACTGATATACCTAATTTTAAAAAACAGAAACAATAAACAAACAAGGAGACATCTCTCCACAGTGGAGTGGCTTCTCACCACACTACAGCAAGCATGAAATGTTCACTATGCAGTTAACGAGTGTTTGCTATTCTTCCTTGTGCTCAACAACCACACCTGCAATCCATTTGGGAGCTAATAGACTATTTTGCAATCCACTTGGTGTAACTTTGAATTATAAAGGCCTGAACTATAAGAAGTTTCTCCCTGAAGAAAGTTTTGATTCTTTAACTGATATGAATTGAGAATTTAAAAAGAAAATACTTTTAGTCACCATGAGCTATCTTCTTTTGTTCTCTTTTTTTAACATCTTTATTGGAGTATAATTGATTTACAATGGTGTGTTACTTTCTGCTTTATAACAAAGTGAATCAGCTATACATATACGTATATCCCCACATCTCCTCCCTCTTGTGTCTCCCTCCTACCCTCCCTATCCCACCCCTCTAGGTAGACACAAAGCCCCAAGCTGATCTCCCTGTGCTATGGGCTGCTTCCCACTAGCTCTGTTTTACATTTGGTAGTGTATATATCAGTTCAAAAGTCACTTCTCGGGACTTCCCTGGTGGCGCAGTGGTTAAGAATCCACCTGCCAATGCAGGGGACATGGGTTCGAGCCCTGCTCTGGGAAGATCCCACATGCCACGGAGCAACTAAGCCTGTGCGCCACAACTAATGAGCCTGTGCTCTAGAGCCCGCAAGCCACAACTACTGAAGCCTGTGCACGTAGACCCCGTGCTCTTCAACTAGAGAAGCCACCACAATAAGAAGTCCACGCACCACAAAGAAGAGTAGCCCCCGCTCGCCACAACTAGAGAAAGTCCACGCACAGCAACGAAGACCCAACGCGGCCAAAAAAAATAAATATATTTTTTTTAATTTTTAAAAAAGTTACTTATTTTTGATAGTTGAAGCCATTTACTAAGAATTTTGCCTTAACCACAGAGACTATCATTTTAATAAATCATGAAGTCTTTATATCTTAATTTCATCAAGTATAGCTGTAAGAGAGGTATTTCTGATTTTAATGCTATTTTATGGGAGAAAAGGGAAAATGAAAAGAGTAAAAGTAAAGGAAACAAGCATCCCCCTATATAGCATAATACTGAAGATATTCTAAGTGAAATATTAGTTATAGAAAACTCTGCTCTAGCTCTACTGAAGGAAAATGTAAAATCCATGACACATTTAAAGAAACACATAAAAACAAAAATAAGGACATGAATAAGATCTTCAAAAATGAGTACAAATATGTATTGTTGAATATGAAAAATGGCAGCTTTTCAAGATCTTACAGGCAATAATTGAAATAAAATTCTACATTAAGGTTTTTATTAATATGTAATTATTAATAATCACTATCTTTTATAATTTCAATTTTTCAAACCTCTGAATTTTTTTTAATGTTATTAGGACCACTTAAGATGATTAGTAGGAAAAACTAATATAATAATAAACATTTACTAGGATTTTATTATGTATCAGGCACTATGCAGTATGTTTTATACATACTAACTTATCCTCCAAATGACCAATATTAGCTGACATTTATTGAGCACTTAGCAAGTACCAGATAGTTTTAGATGCTTTATACACATGAACTCATTCAATCCTCACACCAAACCTATGAGCTAGGTACTATTACTATCTTCATGTTACAAATTAAAACCCTAAGGCAGAGAAAGGTTTTAAGCAACTTGCTCAAGGTTACACATCTATTAAGTGGTAGAGCTGGAATGTGAACACAAGGACTCACCTCAGAACTCATTCTTTTAAACAATTCTGTTTTTATCATTCCCAATTTAAATGGGGAGAACTCAGGCTTTTTAAAAAATTAATTTGTCAAAGTCACACAGCTAATAAGTAATTGTATTAGTTTACTAGGGCAGTCATAACAAAGTACCACAATCTGAGTGGCAGAAATTTATTGTCTCAAAATTCTGGAGACTAGAAGTCCAAAATCAAGATGTTCACAGGGTTGGTTCTTCTGAGGGCTGTGAGGGAAGGTTCTATTTCAGACTTCTTTCGTTGGCTTGTAGGTGGTTATCTTCACGTTCACATGGCATTCTCACTGTGTGTGTATCTGCCTCCAAATTCCCCCTTTTTATAAGGACAACAGTTGTACTGGATTAGGGTCCATCCTCATAACCTCATCTTAACTTAATTATCTCTGTAAAGACCCTAACTTCAAATAAAGTCCATCATGAGGTACTGGGGGTTAGAGCTTTAACACATGAATTTGGGGAGGACATAATTCAACCCATAACAGTAATTTGAGTTAGGGCTCAAATCTAAGTGTACTTCAAGGTTCTGAAAATGATAAGTAAAAACCTCATTTTCTCAGCAACTCAAATATAAATACAAGCATACCATGGAGATATTGCAGGTTCCAGACTACCACAAAAAAGCAAATATCACAATAAAGTGAACCACACAAATTTTTCGGCTTCCCGGTGTATATGAAAGTTATGTTTACACTATAATGTAGTCTATTGAGTGTGTAGTAACATTATGTATAAAAATGTACATACCTTAATTTAAAATACTTAACTGGTAAAAAAAATGCTAACCAACATCTGAGACTTCACTGAGTCACACAACTCACATCAAAGATCAATGACAGATCACCATATCAAATATAATAATGAAAAAGTTTGAAATATTACAAGAATTACAAAAATGTGATGCAGAGACACAAAGTGAGTAAATGCTGCTGGAAAAATGATGCCAATAGACTTGCCTGACACAGGGTTACCAAAAACCTTCAATTTGTAAAAATCACAGTATCTGCAAAGTGCAATAAAGCGAAGCATAATAAAAGGAGGTATGCCTGTATCACTTACATACAATCCCAGGATCCAAAGATGTACAGAGACTAGTGGCACTATCCTCCAGACTCCTTTAACTGGGACATCATGTTCTCTCTAAGGCACTATGACATGTACATTTAGGACCCTAATTCTCTAAGTGAAGGAAGATGATAGATAAATGGAATGACCATTTCTCTTCCCTTAGTCACAGCCTCTCTTTGGACAGTAAATTCTGAGAACCTATCTAAGCTGCACATCTCGTCTCTTAAATCATTTTACCAATAGTCACAACCCTGGGCCTATGGCAGGCCCAGCAAGAGCTGCTGACATATGTGTAGAAACAACTTAAATTATACTCCAGTCAAAGCCCTGTGAGGACTAAGTGGGCTTTAAATTAACACAAATTGATTTTCTTAGCATTTCATAATTTGAATAAACTTAAAGTACATTCCCTTTATGTTAATAGACTTACAATGCTAATTTTTTTACTAAAAAAGACAGCTTTTTAGTACTCAGCAGCTAGGAAATGTGATTCTGGGGGCATAAAAAGCAGATGCTTCTTTAATGAAAGAACAGAGACCACAGGGCTGCAATGTTCCCCTTAATATCATTTTTCGCTCTCAGTGTGCATTTATAATGATTATTTTAGGGGAAAAAATGAGTTCAAATGCTGAGCAAGTATTTTGAAATCTCATATTAGAAAGCTTATTCTACAAGATTAATCTTGGGTATTCCAGAAAACCCCAAGTAATTATTTAAATCAGGGCCTAAGCAGGAGACGTACTTTGCACATACATTTTCAATACTGCTGTATTTGTTCATTAGCAAATGTGAAAATCTGACCATGTGTTTTAACTATGGTATAATAGTAATAATAATAGACCCTCTGAGAATCCAAAGCCAACTTTCTCACGCAAGCAAGAATTTACTACTATTTTCTGAGACCCTTGCCATATGTCTAGAATTTTTAGGCACTTTATATACATTTTATCAAATATATGGTTTACCTATTTCTTAAAACAATTATGCAACATAGTTCTCAGTCTTCCTATTTTACAGAAGAAGATAGTGAGACCTCAAAGACTAAGTAACCATTTAAGGAATGGTATGTGTGGACATCAGTATCTGAAACCTAATTCTTCTTTCTTGGTGCCTCAACTATAGTACAGGGTGCCAGAGAGACAGCTAGTCAGAAGGGGCTAGCTAGCCTTTGAATTCAGAAGAAAAGGAGGAGTTCCACACATACCACAGGATAGGGTAGACAAGGGATCCCATCTCGGGACTTGTTGCTAAAACATAAGAGGTCAATTACCAGCAAGTGCTCAGAGTTAAGCATACACACAGAATCATGAACAGCACTGGTGAGCAGACCTGCTGAGCTATATGCCTCAGACAGAATTTGCTTTTATTTTGCTGATTAAAGCTACCTGCAGTTAGTCCTTTATGTGTAGTTTAATGAGGATGAGTCTTGTAGGTGATTATTTCCTTTCAGCAAAGAAAGGGACAGAAATACAAGCATTAACCCATAATGTGCCCTGAATTAAGTGCAGTAGAGTTGGTGACTAATCTCCAGTACTAACCTCCCCAAGAAGGCTCATTCTTTCCAAGAAACTAAAGCCTGGATTAATCTGCTTCTTGGTCTTTCCAAATCTTCTGCAAGTCTACGATAACATTCCAGTGAATGAACATCTTGAACATCCTGGCAAATTCAAGCCCTTACCTATGTGTATGTTTGTTTATAAACATGCTAAAAACTTTACAAATAGAAAAGTACTCTTTTCAGAAAGCAGGAGGCAAGTCAATTTTTACTAAATAGGACATGTGCTATTTCCTAGGCAAAATGATTTTGGGTAGTCGAGAGGTGTCTTCTAAATTCATGTTTATAATCTGTAAGTAAATTATTCATAAGTAGTTTATAAATATAGATATTTAAATATGTATAAATGAATGTTTATAAAAATAAATGTATTTAATTGAAATACACTCCTAATATTTTGTTTAGTCTCCAACTAAATACCTACATTTTTTTTCCCAGTTAGAAAGATTTATGATGGCTCATTATCCCTACAGAAGCTCCAGAAGCTCAGTAAGTTTCTGTGACTGCTGCCCCAGCACGGTGTCTACAGAGATTTTTTTCCTTATAATAGAAAGTGCTCATTTCAGCATCTCTGTCAAGATCCACTACTCCCTTTAATGACAATGGATTGATGATTAAGATGGAAAAGAAAACCACTAAGGATAACTCGTCTGTTCTTCAGATTTTCAAGTTATTCATTCAACTGAAAGGTGATTTTGCAATGGATGGAGGAAAGCGAGTTGTTGATGCAGTGTTCAGTTCCAGGGGGCAATTCAAGCCTTTCTGTCTAATACACATTGGTCTTGTGCATGAAAGACTCAAGAATGCTTCAGACAGTTTCCACTGTCCTGTGGTACTTTGTTGAGGTAATCCTGACTCAGCAGATCTATGTAAAAAGAAGTAAGCATTTTCCCCCAAATAAAAAAAATGGATAAGGTAGGGTTTTTCAGGGGGTTCTTGTTCAGTTTTATTTTGAAGAAAAGTAGGGAAAACACAACTCAAAGGGAAATAGAGGGGTTATTCACAATTTGAAGTTAAAAAGAGTCATGTAACGAAATGATTTTTCAGATCAAAGCTGCTTTGCCTGCCTATAGCAGAGGCCCATGCAAAGATGTCAGATCTCACTCATGTCACACGAAAAGGTGAAATCAGGTATCACTGAGCAATGGGAAACTGAGCTGCAGATAGGTACCACTGAGGCTCTGCTTCTGTTCCTCTTTGTCTCTCCTTCTGTCTGCACATCTCCCTTCTCTTTTTTCTCCCTCTTTTTACTGGCGTTATTGTTTTTCCAACTCTTCTTACAATTGGCTGTAGCTTGTCAGGATTCCAGCACTAGAATTTACCTAACATGATCTTTCATCTCAGCCTTCCCGATCCCATTCCCAGGAAAGGCATGTTACTGGATCAATTTGAAGCAGACGTCCATGTTGGGTCAAGTAGGTGGTGTAGTGAACTGCCTCAGAGGACACGAATCTGACTACCTGGATGTACTACTATGCAGTTGTTATGAACGGTTCAATTCAGAAACCCGAAAATGCCCCTCCCAGCATATCTGCTATATTGAGGAGTTGCCTACATCAAATTTAGACCACCATCTACCTACAAAACTGGAACTTAATGCCTTCTTTACCTTCAGTGATGGGAACTAACTCTACTTTTGATCTCTACTCTGCCTCACAGCCCAGCAGCCTCTCTTCTACCTACCGTGGTCAAAACAGCTACAGACCAACTCCAGCAACCTGAGATATTTCATACCTAACCAACTTGGTTGTATGGTCTTGATTAAAAATCCTTAACCTCTCTATGAGCCTCTGTTTTGGGGAGAGAGAGAAACAGAAAGAGAGATGTTAAACCAGATAATCTCTGAGATTCCCTCTAGATCAAATGTGTTTGTAGAACACTTTGCTCTCAGTTATTTTGATATTCAGTATTAAACTCAGTTTGCTAAATGTCAGAGAAATGACTACAGCTTCTCTCTTTATAAAAGACTGGTGTATTTCCTAATCAACTCTCTCCCATCTCACTACATTTCATACCCTACTGAGCATCACAATGTAAAACCACCTCTAGAGGCCAGAGCACACCAAGAACATTACTCTGTATCTTTGTTATTGCTGTTCTCTTAGCCAAGGTTGTCCTATGCACCCTTCTCTGGCCTTAAAATACTAGTTATCTTTTAGACTCAGTTAAAAAGTCACCTCCTCTCTGCAGCTCTCCCTGGTAAGAAGAATTAATTGTCCTTTCTTCTGAGGCACAAGTTACTAATACAGCTCTTCTAGCATGAATTTAATTTGGATTTAAACTACACTTACTTAGTAAGTGATACAGAATGAATTACCAAGTCATAAATGCCTATAGCACACGGATTATTTCTTAGACATCTCTGAATCCTCTAATAGCACCTAGCAAAGCATTTAGAATAGGGTAGGCACTGAATGAATGAATACATGTATAAGTGAATGAGTGAATCTTCATTAAACAAAAACATCCAAGTTCAGGAATCCACCATTCATGAAAGCACAAAATATTTTTCAGATATATTGGAAATTCCTCCATGGTGCAAAGAGGAATTAATTTTTGTGAATATCATTTTATCTTATCAATATTATATCTAAACATGATCACCAGTTGAAGTAACCAGGTCAACAAGAAATAAACTAATTTCTAAAATTAGTTTAAACTAATCCTTTTCTCCACCTTTATAATATGGTTTTATATTCAAGCATTCAAATGTTTGAAATCAATCTCCTTTGCTCATTGTCATGCTTCAGTGGAAATGTTAAATATTCTATACTCAAAATCCTCTAAAAGGCAAGTATTTTATCTATACTGACTTTTATGCCTGATCTCTAACCAGAGGTACCTGACCTTGCTATATTTCTGACCTTACCCTCAACATCATTTAACTAGTTGCTCTAGTTTCATCCTGTAAAAATGTGGCAAGGTCAGCATGCTTGAATGTAATACTGTCACCCCTGCTGACTTGGATTCCACAGCTACCTGTGGTTAGTTCTATGAAGACAAGTTACATCCTTCTTTTGGGTACTGCTCGGTTGCTTGAATGTGTGCCCTCAGATCTTGGGCTGAAGTTAAGGGCCTCTTCTGAGGAATTTTTAGAAAATACCAACACCCCAGTACAGGGGTTTGTAATCATCCTCTCATTCTGTTGTATTTGGTCCCTGTGGCTGCTTGACTTTAAAAATGGATGAGCAAGAAGTGATGAGTAGCAAGAGGAAATTTGCCTGCAATTTTTTGAATCATCAAGTACTTCTACAAACTAAGTGGAAACCAAGTTTTTCCCTACAATATTACTAGGTGTATTGCTGTCTTCACAATTAGTGCTATTGCTTTCTCTCCTCCATTCTAGAACTAGCTAAAAAAAAAAAAAAAGGTTTTGAGAACAACTGTGTTATAATTGTGTTGTCTTCCCTGAAAAATACTTCTTCAAAGTAGAATATATACTCATCTAGTTGAACTGGTTTATGTTAATGTAGCTGGAATAGGGGGAAAGAACAATGATATTTTAATGTTTCTTCCAGTTATAAAGAAGTGAAAATAGCTTAACTACTTCAGTAATATCAGACTACTACTCAGCCATAAAAAAGAACAAAATAATGCCATTTGCAGCAACATAGATGCAACTAGAGATTATCATACTAAGTCAGAAAGGGAAAGACAAATACCATATACTATCACTTACATGTGGAATCTAAAATACAGCACAAATGAATCTACCTACGAAACAGACTCATAGAGAACAGACTTGTGTTTGCAAAGGGGGAGGGGGATGAAAGAGGGATGGACTGGGAGTCTGGGGTTAACAGATGCACTAACTATTATATAGAGAATGAATAAACAACAAGGTCCTACAGTATAGCACAGGGAACTATATTCAATATCCTGGAATAAACCATAATAGAAAAGAATACAAAAAAGAATGTATATATGTGTATAACTGAGTCACTTTGCTGCACAGCAGAAATTAACACAACATTGTAAATTAACTATACTTCAATAGAAAAATAAATTTAAAAAAAAAATAATAGGGCTTCCCTGGTGGCACAGTGGTGGAGAGTCCACCTGCCGATGCAGGGGACACGGGTTCGTACCCCGGTCTGGGAAGATCCCACATGCTGGGAGCAGCTGGGCCCGTGAGCCATGGCCACTGAGCCTGCGCATCCGGAGCCTGTGCTCCGCAATGGGAGAGGTCACAACAGTGAGAGGCCCACGTACCGCCAAAAAATAATAATAATATCAGAGATTCATAAGTGAGGGCACAAGTTAGCCCCAAAGAACTTGAAATTGAGATGGCCCTTTGAACACATCCCCAATCAAAGAATATGATTAATCATGTGGGGGAGTACACTAAGAAATCATTAACGTGTGACCAAAAAGAGCTGTGAATGTTCCAAGGTGATCTGGATATCATCTCAGGTATGCAGTACTAAGATACATCTGCAGTTGTCTGAAACTTTTTCATATACATTGCCCTCTACAGACAATGGGAAAAAAAAGATGACATGACCATAAGGAAAATGCTCATATCATTTTGAAAATAATGAAAAAAAAGATGACTAAAAACAAAATGGTCAGCCTGAAAATAAATGAAAAGGATTAAGAGCAAGCACTGTGTATATAGCATCCTACAGAATGAGACCACATCTGGAAGATACTAACATAGGCACTAGGGGAAAAAAAACAACTTTGTTATGTAAAAGAAATAAATCATTGGGCATCGACATATTATAAAGAAAAACTCCTCATTATTATTCACCCGCCTCTGCATTCATTCTAAACTCACTAAAACCAACTTCTAATTATTAATTTCACAATAATAGAAAGGTTTACCTGAACAAGGGACTTGAATATTCCAGTTGATAAAAAGAATATTACTTATTGTAAATTAATGCATCTACCTTAATATATTCATCAGTCTTCTATAAGTTTAGTTCAAAGGAATAACTTTTTCTTAATATAAGCAACACAAAGTACACTGGCAAAGACATGATTGTGGACATGCAACTTAAGGATCACATGCTGAGCAATGGAGAAAGTGTATAAAGATATTGCCAAGCTGGGCTTCCCTGGTGGCGCAGTGGTTAAGAATCCACCTGCCAATGAAGGAGACATGGGTTCAAGCTCTGGTCCAGGAAGATCCCACATGCTGCAGAACTAAGCCATGTGCCACAACTACTAAGCCTGCGCACCTAGAGCCTGTGCTCCGCAACAAAAGAAGCCAGCGCAATGAGAAGCCTGCGCACCACAACGAAGAGCGGCCCCCGCTCGCCGCAACCAGAGAAAAGCCCACACACAGCAACAAAGACCCAACACATCCAAAAACAAAATTTAAAAAAAAAAGGTATCACCAAGCACCGAGACCATCCAACCATTCTTTATTAATAGAACAAATTCATCATTACACTCTTAGTCTTTTTAATTTTATATGGAAGTATAACACGTTGATGGATTTTCAGACAGTTTTTGATTTAGGACTACTACAAAAGTGTGGGGTATATTTTTAAGGGTAGAGTGGCTACATATGAATATGATCAGCTTTAATAGGTACTGCCCAAAACAAGTCTTTCAAGGAGTTGTACTAGTTTTCACTCTCACTAGCAATATGATTTGCAGTTACTGCATATCTTCATCAGTGCTTTGTTATCCTCCTTTAGTCTACAATAAATAGTATGCCCCTTTGTGTTTGTCTAGTACCTTGATCTCCTACAAATATTTCTGAATCAAAAAGTTATGAACAGCATAATTTGCTGCATCAAATACTGCATTAAATTTTCCTGGCTGTAAGAGCTCTCATGATGTATTACAGTTAAGTGATGCAGAGACTTAAGTAAACATATCTATCCTAACCAATCACTGGCAAATAACGAGCTACAATAATTTCCTAGCAACTATAGCTTTAATGTAACTTCATTCATTTCTTCAAAGTAGAAGAGAGAAATAGTTTTTACCATACTGTAAAATATGAAACTCATTTTTTCAAAAACTGTTTTCAGGAACTTTGATTAGAAAATTTTAAAGTCCCTAATGAAAATCCCTGTTTGGTTTGGCGGTGATTAAAAGAATACCATTATTCAGAACTTAGCTGTCTAAGGATGAAAATTTCTCTCTGAAAAGCAATGTTGAAAACAATTATGCAAATATGCAGAATGGGGGAAAGACAAGACCTTAAGCCTCTTAATATGGCCAAAGACTGCAATTTTCAAACCAAACCAAACTCAGTTCTTAAAACTATTATTCTATAAATCTAAAAACAGTAGCAAAAAGAAACAAGAATCATGTGCACACCAGTTTTTTGATGTTAATCTAAGACAACTGTGACCGCTGCTGTCCACGTGTTCGCACATTTAAATTCTCAAGGAAAAACTTAACACCATTACTGAATATTCTTTAAGTTTCTAGTAATAAAGGCCACTAGACTAGAAACCAGTGCAAGGTCTAAAAGTATGACTCTTATTCTCAAGAAATAGATAATTCAGCAAAATTTGAAGGAAGGACCGATGTGTCAGCATGTAATAGCTCTACTTTTCCTCAAAACTCCCTGCAAATTAGCCGCAGGCACTGCACCTGTCCCTCTCCAGCCCCCATTTGTGTATGGCTAAGATTGTAATATAAAAAAAAAGGTTCAACATGTTAAGTTTAAAAGGGCAGAATAAGAAACGTTATCACCCACAGCTGCAACACTTATTTTGATTGGTTGTTTAGACTTTTTAGTGTAAACTCAAGAGTTAAGTTTTCCCAGAAAGAAAAATACACTTAGTTGTAGATGAAGCATACTAGTAGGCCTTCCAGATACCTGGATGGGGTTTTAATGTAACATTTGATGAAAAAGATTAACTGGACATCTCATCAGACCAAAGCAATGTTTATTTACATATGCAGTTTGGGATAAAGGGTGTGGAAAAAAGCAATTATTATTATTATTAAGCATTTTCTACTTTATAATCACTGTGCTAAGTGCTTTATACTTACTTTCTCAAGTTAATACTTGGAACTTTATGAGCTACTAATTATTATCCAAATGTCAGAAAGTCTGAGTAAATTTCCAATGTTACATAATAACTGAGTGAAAGAGCCAGGACCCAAACCCAAGTCTACCTGACTCCAAAGCACAGGCTCTCACATTAAACCATCCTGGCTCCCATATCCTGCCATACTCAGGATTCAGAAAACAGCACAGAGATCATCAGTTGTAACAAATGTACCACTCTGGTGGGGGACATTGACAATGGGGGAGGCTATACACGTGTGAGTGCAGTAGCAATATGTAAAATCTCTGTACCTTCCTCTCAATTTTCCTGTGAACATAAAACTGCTCTAAAAATCGAGTCTTTTAAAACACAGCTCAAAGAAAAAGAGGAGGAAAACACCAATTTCTTCAAAGACCAGAAGAACACACTTTTCCTAACTCTATGAACAAATATTTACTTATTGCCACTACGTAACCAGAAGTCTGCCTCATTCTAAAGAGAATTCAAAGTGTAAAAACATGCCACAAAGGGCAAAGGACAAGAACAGGTAATTCCCAAAGGAGAGAAATACCTAATAAACCTTGGAAAACATGCTCAACCTATTAAAGGATTCGATTAAAACAATAATGAGAAAACAGTTTTCATTATTCATATTGGCAAAAATTAACATTTGGCCCTTGTAAGTATTGACAAAGATATATGGAAAGTGGTTTTGTCATATATGGATAGCAGGACACTAAAATGGTTCAGCCTGTTGTGAGTTGTGGAGTAATTTTACAAAGTCCAATAAAATTGAAAAGGAATATATCCTATGACCCACCAGTTTCACCTCCAGGAACACACCCTTTGAGAAACTTTTACACAGGATCTTGTACAAGATGCATATATAAACATATTTTTGCAGCTTTTTTTGTAACACTGGGCAATTCAAACAACTTAGAAGTTTGTCTCTCAGAGAATAGATAAATTAAATATGGCCTATTCATATAATGAAATACTACATAGCAATGATAAGGTATGAACTATATTAAAAATATATTACATGAAAGAAGTAGATACAGAACAATATGTCTAGTGTAAAAGCAATGATATCCACATTAGCACAACATGAATGGCTTCCCCTAGAACTGTGCAGTGCCTTAAATAACATTTATGGAGATTTGCTAGAAAGTGTTAATGATAGAAGACAGGATGAATTTGTGTTTGCATGTGCTTGAGTATATATCTATATATAGTGATGTTTCTATATCTGTCTTTATAGCTATCTATCTGCAAGGGAATAATGATGACAAAAGGAAAACATACCAAATTTATGATAGGATTGCCTCTAGGGATAGATGAAGTGAATTTAAAATCAAAAGTGGTTAAGAGAAACTACTTTCATTTGTAATATTTTTATCTTCTTTAAGAAAATATGGTAGCAAACAAAATATTAATGCTATTCTGGGTGGTAAACTACAGTACTTATTTTATTCATTCATTCAAAACAAATATTTTTGTATCGACAATATGCTATCCATCCTTCTTAGTGATGTGAATAAATAGAGAATAAAATAAACAGACCCACCCCCAAGAAGCTTATGTTCTGTTTTTCTATATTATTCATTTTAATTTTAAAAATGAAAAATTAGGAAATATTCGTGACAGTTATTTAATACATGGATGGGCAACTTTGGGCTGAGGAACCCAGCTGTCTTAGAACAAGGCCACTTTCTGGCTTACTGCTACTCTAGCTATCTGGTTTTAGTCTTTGGAAAGAAGTGGAGAGTGAGAAGCAGGAACTTTACTCTTAGGCTTTTTAGGCTATTAATTTACGGAGCCACCACCTCCTGTCAACATGTTAATGTGTACTGCAATATCTAACTCTCAAAGCTTGACTTTTTTTCCTTCAGCACTTTAAAATACATCATGCCATTTTCTAATTGCTTGCATAATTCCTGAAAAAGAATCTGTAGTAATTCTTATCTTTTTTTCTCTGCATATGCTTTTTTTCTCCAACTGCTTTTAAGATTTTTTTCCTTTATCATCAGACTGCAGCATGTTGATAGTATGCCTTAATGTTGTGTTTGACCTGCTTGGACTTCAGTAAGTTTTGTAGATGTGGAAGATTTTCAGCCGTTCTTTCTTTTTTTAAAAAATGTCTTTATTGGAGTATAATTGCTTTACAATGGTGTGTTACTTTCTGCTTTATAACAAAGTGAATCAGCTATACATATATCCCTATATCTCCTCCCTCTTGCATCTCCCTCCCACCCTCCCTGTCCAACCCTCTAGGTGGTCACAAAGCACCAAGCTGATCTCCCTGTGCTATGTGGCTGCTTCCCACTATCTGTTTTACATTTGGTAGTGTATATATGTCCATGCCACTCTCTCACTTCATGCCAGCTTACCCTTCCCCTTCCCCGTGTGCTCAAGTCCATTCTCTACATCTGTGTCCTTATCCCTGCCCTGCCCCTAGGTTCCTCAGAACCATTTTTAGATTCCATATATATGTGTTAGCATACGGTATTTGTTTTTTTCTTTCTGACTTACTTCACTCTGTATGACAGACTCTAGGTCCATCCACCTCACTACAAATATCAGCCATTATTTCTGAGAATAATTTTCCTTCCCCTCCCCCACTCATTTTGGGACTTCACTTAACACATATGTGAAATTGCTTGATAATTTCTCATAACTCTGTTTATTCCCAATCATATTATTTTCTGGTTTTCATTTTGGATAATTTCTATTGTTATGCATTTAAATGAACTGTTTCTTCTTCAGTGTCATATCTGTTAATTTTATCCAAAGAAATTTCATTTCAGATACTGTATTTCTCATCCCCAGAAGTCCCATTTGGTTCTTGTTTATATTTTCCAGTTCTTCCCTCATTATGGTCATGTTTTTGCTCACACCTTTGAGCACATGGAGCATACTTATAATAGATGATATTAATTTTCTTTTTATGATACTATTATCTCTGAGTTTGTGTCTGTTTTTATTCAGGTTTTTTTCTTCAGGTTATAAGTCACATTTTCTGCTTCTTTATATATCTAGAAATTTTTCTTTGAATGACAGACATTTTATATTGTTGAATACTAGATTGTCTGTGTATTTCTTTCAAGTTTATGAGTTTTTTCCCTAGTAGGCAGTTAAGTTATTGTAGGTCAGTTTGATCCTTTCAGGTCTTAGTTTTACAATTTCTTTTAGGGAAGCTCAAGAAAAGACTTTACTCTTGTACTAGTTCCACTTCTTAGTCACGACCCATCTACAGTCTCTACTGAATGCCCCATGTATTCAGTAAGATCTGTCCACTTTGGCTGGTGAGAACTTGAATGATCCCCAGCCCTATGTAAAACCTGTGAATTGTTCAGCTTTCAGCTTCCTTCCATAGAATTTCTTCTTTCCTGACCTCACAGGGTTTTATCCTATGCATTCTCAGATTTGTATTTGGCTAAAGTCTCAAAGAAATCCCTATGCAAGTTTCTGGCATTCTTTCTCTACGCAGCCCTCTTCTGTTGGGCACTGTGCTCTCAAAATTCTGTGTTGGCCTCCCAGAATTCTGTTAAATCTTCTGCTTAGGGTCTCTCTTTCTCCTTCACAATCTGGAAATTACCTCTGTGTAGAGAGTCTAGCTTATGTAGGGATAAACTCATTTCCCTCCTTCTCAGGGATCATAGTCTCATGCTGTTTGCTTTTTAATACCTGAAAAATGTTTGTTTTTATAGGTTTTTTAGTTTTTTGTTTGTTTGTGATGGAAGGGTAATTTCAAATATTCTTACTCCATGGCTAAAAACAAAAGTTGGATTCCTTTTTTTTTATTAACAAAAGGAAATGTGGGGTTCTAGTGTGATATTAATGCTAGTAGAAAAAATACAACAAACAGGTAACATTTGATAAAGTATAAGGAGACAGAGAATCGCTAGAACTACTGCCTTGTGTTGGCAAAGGCAAAAGGATGTAATATTTGTAGAACTGGAGTGGTTTGTCTTAGACAAAATCATGAAAACTTCATGTATATGATTATGGGAGAAGAAATATAAGAGGTTTGAAAGAAGAGAAGAAAGTATAAATTATTATCTAGGAAAATAGGGGAATGAATGAACTAAAGTAGGATTTCTAAGCAGCAATGAAGGTGAGCCTGAGATTTAGTACCCTGAATTTTAAATGAGAAAAAAAATGTGGTTTTGACCAGTCATATTCACACAGTGCAGTTACAGATCCAAGGAGGGGCAAAGATTTGGATTTAATCAGTGTTAAAGTTTCACTTTGGTGATACAGAATTATATGCCTTTCTATTTGATTCACTCATTAATTTGTGTGTTCATTTTCTTGCCATAAATACTCACGGTCCCTATAATATTAAAAAAATGTATCTCCAAGGTAAAGCAGACCCTAACTTATTTTTGTCTTTTTTTATGTTCAAGGATTGAAAGCCATGCCCTATGTCCTGAAGCATGCTCAAATCTCACTTTTTGAACTCAAGATTTTAAATAATTTTATTGCATAATTCTCACATTTAACTTTCTCAGCTTAGCCTGATTTGTGTGTAAGGTAAATTTAAAAACTCAAGAAAATACACACTTTGCTTCTGATACTATCCTGATAGTTTCAACAAATCACAGAAAGTAAAAGATGTTTTAAAGTTATTGCAATTTTATCTTCAGAAGAACAAGATTTTTAATCCATAATAAAATATGTTTATCATTAAATATTCACAGATTGTTCTACCATCACTACCTTGTACACTCTCACTGGTTATAGATAGCAGAAAGTTACTATACAATCATTTTGAAAATATCAAGGGATACAGCTACACTGATCCATTATTACATTACACATTCTTTGGATATTATCTCATCTATTCCTTTCAGAGTGATAGTAAGACAGCAGTCTCGATGCTGTTTCTTTTCACTTGAAGTGTTTTAAGAAGCAAGGATTATAGCTTATTTCCCAATCTAAGGATGCTCCATCATTTTCTAGGGAGAAGGGGAGACATCAAGCCATAAAAGTATGTATATGCTCTTTGCTTGCCCTTAACTTCAAATTTTATAAAGTAGTACCTTTAAACTTTGAAACTTATTAAGTACTATACTAACAGTGCATGAATATATATGATTATATAAATCAGAAATTGAACCAAATAGAAAACAAGAAAATATTTTATAAAGTGAAACTGTAGCAATATTCACACTTTCTTCATCACTTTCCTATTCTTCTAAAGTCATAAATTATAGAAATATACTGAATTCTCAAACTCAAGGCTGGCACCTACAATCTCAATAACAAAACAGCGTTATTTTTCTTGAGGAAAATTCTCCTCCACCATGAAAATTCCTTATGTTAGTTTTAAGCTTTCATTGCCTTGACTGCTTTTCTCCAAGTATATTCAATTTTGTCATAGCCATTCTTTTAAATGTTGCACTAAGAACTGTAAACAATTATCCAGAGATTCCAACAAATGCAATGAGACCAGTGGAATTATCAACCCCTCTGCACTGAACACTCTACTTCCATCTAAATAATGTCTTTACTTCCTCTGCATAATGTGAACTCATTCTGAGGCGTTGCCATTTTAATAGGATCTCTCCACTCTCGTTCTTAGACATTTGATTGTATGAGCTTAGTACAACCCACTACATTTTTCACTATTAAATGTCTTGTTATTAAGGACAGTTATTCCAACCTGTGAAGATTTTTTTTAATTTTACTGTTATTAACATTTTTGGCTTTCATTCACAAATATAATAAAATTGTCTCTTATTTAATGAATCAAGACATTTAATGTTTTCTATGTTTTAGGTATGCTAATCATATAGTTTAATTCATTGCTGACATTAGTAAGGCTTACTCTTTGTAGACTTCTAGGCTTTCATATGAGTACATAATAAAAAACACTGAATGGAGCAGATCTGTGGCTCAGCTCAGCCCAGGTATCAGTCTTCTGGCAAGTCATTCCCATTCTCTGAGGCCAAGTGAAGTGCCCTCCTCTGTGTTTCTGCAGCCCAGTGTGTTCAGAATCCAGTACACAATCTCTTAGCACACAGCACTCAGGACAATACTGAATTCACCCATGATGTGTCTCTTCCACTACTGGATACTGAGTCCTTGTCTTTTTTATCTCAGCATCCCAATCACCAAGCACTGTATCTGGCTTTCTGAATAAATGTTAGCTGAGTTATTGAACCGGACAAACCAAAGCAAGTATAGAGACTTAAAGCATGATATCCATTCACACAATACCTTCTCTTTCTCCTCAACCATCAACTTTTGATTAAACAAGCTACAATTTCATATAATTTTCTGTATCACTCTATAGAGAAAGAGAAGTAGAGATAGGTAGATAGATTGATATAGATATACTCACCTCTTCTATCAGACTATTCTAAGAAATACTTCAGTTCTTCAAAACTCTCTTGCTCTCTCTAATCTCTAGGCTCTTGCATAAAGTTCCTCTGCATCCCCTTCTCTGGCTGACCCCTACTTACCTTCAGGTCTCTATTTTCTCATTCTCAGCAAGCTTTCCCTGATCTTCCTTTACCAAAGCTAGCTTCACCTCTCTGGGCTTATGTTAAGAACTTTAATTGCCCCGCTATAGCCCACTGCATTACAAGGACTAGTTTTAACTGCCTTATCTTCTAGAGTCTCGGCTCTATGAGTTCAAGTGTGTATATTTCCCTCACTCTTACATCCCCCATGCGTCACAGTGTGCTTATCACGTAGTAAGAGCCGATTAATAATAATTTGCAACATGAATGAATGATGCATACTATTTAAAGCAACTTTCTGGACTGCTTATAACTGATTAAAAGGGGAAAAGATGCCCATCCCTATATTTAAATATGAAAAGCTTTTTAGTTTTGTATGGCTACAGTTAAAATTATAATCTTTGATATGTTAGGTAACCAGAGTACACAGGGTATTTCACAATCTGACACTTACCCCCACCATTCCAGTATTTTACCTCTCTCTCCCCACATGGACCCAAAAGAAAAATTCATCTTTCTAAGTTGTTGGCACTTCTCTTTCTTTCATATATTTTATTGGGCACCTAAACATATAATTCTGAGAATTCTCTTTCCTTTTTACTACATGTTACTGTTTAACTCTCACACTATTAATTTTATAAGTGCATATGTCCAATTTCCTAAATGATTAAAATCTTGAGGGCAGGGTCTGCAGGTTGCTTTATCTTCATACATCCAGATATCACAGAGCTTAGTTGATATTGCATTAATTGATGTTTAAAATCTATGAACATTGAGTGTTAGGTGTTTCTGTTTTTCAAAAAAAATTATAAATTTAGTTTTTAAACCATAGCAAGTATTAAAGTCACTCAAGTTTACGCACTTCTTTGTAAATCCTCCCATATGCTAAATTTTGCTGAAATCTACATCATAAAATAATAATATTGGTATTCTAAAAACATTAACTTCTGCCTTTATATTTCAGGAAGTCGGTTTAAGTTTGGAAAAACCTCATTTTCTTCCTGCCAGTTACTAGTGACCTTTTATATTCTTCCATAAGATGACTGGTGTTGACCTAAAAGAAATTCAGTTCTTATTGCAGTTGTCTTTCTCAGAACATGACTATATCAGTTGTTTTTAACGTTGTCTCTGTTTTCTGTATAGGCACTGTTTGGTGGGGAGTGTGTGCATAATTTTTTGAGATAATTACTAGGTCTGCAACATACCTAGATGAAGTAAGAGACTTTGTTGTTAGATTTACAAAACACTGAGAACTCAGGTGGAACTGTTGACCAGAGCTCCTCAGTTGCCTTCCACATGGCATCACCATGTGTCTTGGGCTTCCTACAGCATGGTGGCTAAATGATGACAGGCAGCAGCCAAAAGCAAACATTTCAGAAAGCAAGGTCCAGTGTGCAGGTGTTATCAAGGCTTTGAATGTATCATGCATGCTGGTGATCCATCAGGAAAAGTTAAACCTAGAGTAAATACAGGAAGGTGTATACCCAGGTGGAAGCAAAAGGATGAGTCCACTCCATCAAGAAAGAGTATGTGATCACTGACTTGGTTTAAAATTGAAGTAGAGGCTCTACAGACAATGCCTACATTCTAGGGCAGATTGCCCCCATCTACGAAAGGCATGAATATTGGAAGCATAGTTCCTTTGGGGCCAGCAAAGTAGCAGTCTACCACAATGTGAGAGGTATTTTAAGGCAAAAAATCAAAAAGTTTGGGCAATTGATTAAATATAAGAAATAAAGGAGAAGAATAAGCCAAAAGTTACAGTGAAGAGTTTCAAGCCTGAATATCTTAGGATATGGGTTGCTTCTGAGAGAGTAAACAAATGACAATAATACTGAGGCCAGGAGGTATTTTAGCAAGATAAGATGTGTTGTGTAAAGTACTGATTAAAGTGTACAGGTGGAAATTTCCCAAATGTAACTGAAAATATATCTGTAACTTATGTTAGGAGGGAAGACTAGAAATATGAGTTACCTGTATGAGAGATTAAAGCATGGAGAGAATGAGATGAAGAAAGTTGAAGCATTGCAGGGGTGCTCACGTTTAAAAGCTAATAGGAGGAACATGAATCAGGAAAAACAACTTAGTCAGAAAGTTTCAGAAAGTAGGAGACAGTAAATTGGGCCAAATGCTAGGGAAAGAAACAATAATAGTGAGATCCAAAAATAGGCCAATTAACTTAGCTATGGAACATTTCAGTTGAATAGTGCAGAAGAGTCAGATTGCAAAGGTTATGGCAGAGGAACAAGGACAATCTAATGATAATAACAGCACCTGGCATCTGAGTGATCACTACATAATGTGTATGGGCTTAACATACCATATCTTATTTAATACAACAACCCTGTGAGGTAGGTCAGAATAACAACATTTCATGATGTCAGAAAAATTATCTGAAACTTAGGAGCAGTTGAAAGTGATTACTGGGTTTTTTTCCCAATGTAGTGCTAGACTTGACTAATATTGTCTGAGTAATTTAATAAAGTCTGAAAGGCCAAGATTAAAGATTTTTGCCCAGCAGAGATGCAAACAATTTCTGGTGTTGGAACAGGAAATGTCTGTTGATGTTAACCAATCTGGTATCTAAGCAAGCAGTTTTCTTGTAAAATTCTTCCTAAATTGTTGATTATTCCTGACTTTTCAAATACTCTTTTACCAATTTTAAAAACTTACTTCTTCCCTCATTGAAGTTTTCCGGCGGGAGTTGCAGTCAAGGCCATATGGAGGAGCGGCCTTGGCTAAGGAACTTTCTCTCCCCTCTGACTCAGTACTTTTCCACTCCTAGCCCTTCCCTGTCTTTCCCAAGACCAAGGCTTCATAAAAATGCAGGAGCCTTTTGTTTGGAGGCTGTGAAATAATTTCCTTGTCTGTGCTACATCCATTTGACCCTCTCCAGGTGGCTTCCATGGGGGAAACGGAATACTGGAGAACCAGTGTCTCTCTTTTTTGCCTTTTGACTGCACTGTGGTAATAAGTGAATGAAGACTTGATTGTAACTTTTCAGTCTGGCTCATTATTCTCACTGACCACCTCTACACCTGGCAGCCCATCATGTGCAAAGCACTGAAAGCATTTAGAATGACCCTCCCCCAAAATGTGCCACTTTAGCATGAATTATTCCGAGCTAAAGTCAACTGAAACCTTGCAGGCTCAAGAAAAACTTCTGCCTTCCTTCAACTACTTAGGAGAATTTAAATTGGGGGTCTTAGAGTGAGAATTATTACCAGAGATAAATTTTATCTGAGTGACCCATCTGTAGGGCAGGGCAAACATGTAATTACCCAACATCTGCTTTTTCTTATTGTCCTGTGAATTACCCTCCTGTCCTTGAAAGTCCCAGGCTCTTATCCTTACCTCAGGATGGCACATATACCTCATATTACCTTTCTGTCTTTGAACCTCTCATATGTACAAAATTAAATTTGGTTTCTCTTCTGCTAATCTATTTCACATCAACTTGATTATGCGACCAGCCACAAGAATCTTTGAATGATAGAGGAAAATTCTTTCTCCCCAACAACACAATGTTAGCAACTTGATTTAACCAGAAATTTCTGACAATTACAGATACTGGGAAATGGATAGTGGGTAAGGAAGCTAGTTTTAGATTGAGGCTAGCACTTGTGCATGCATTCTGGTACTGGAAAAGTGAGTGAAGAGGGAAAAACTGAACCTGCCAAAGAAAGGGAGGGAAACAGAAGGAGTTCTCGATAAGGAAGGGGGAGTGGGGCCAAAGCACAGGGGAGCAGTCAGCTCTGAAGGAAGGTTACCTTGTTCTCTAAGTCAGGAGGAAAGAAATATGGATAAGCAAAAGTGCAGAAGTAATTAGACACAGCAAGGATGGTGTTTTGGCAGGTAGCAAGGGGTGAAGGAATGAAGGAGTTCTCACTCAATGACCTCAATCTGCTCAGGAAAATGGGAGACAAGGTTGTGTGCTAAGGATGAAAGATTTGAGGTTGATTGGAAGGGACAGGACTGGAGTAGCCACTCAGGTGATGCATTAGGAAGTGAACGTGACATAAATAAAAGGATTGCTAACTAGCAGAGCGAGCAGCAGTGTTGTTACAGGGTCCAACAATGCAGTCTGAGACTGGAATGCATAAAAAGGGATGTTGAGATCCAGGAATGAAAAATCTTCAGGTGGTCACATGAGAGGGAAAGCAACCCTGAGATCTGAGAGAAGCACCCCTGCAAGGCCTGGGAGGAGCAGTCTAGGTGTCCTTAAGTGTTCTCATAGCATCCCATACTTCCATCATCACAACTCTTCTCACAAACGGTCATAATTGCTTATTCTTTAACTGTCCCCCAACTGTACTCAACCCAAGGGCAGAGGCTTGACTCCCTTGCTCACGCCTCAGTGCACAATACACCTCACAGTACCTGCCTCGTATGTAGTCAGGGACCAGTAAAGACTTGTTATCTGTTTGGACTCTGACCAACGGCACTGTGAGCCTTCTAGCTTATATACTGTTCTTGTTCTAGTCACGTCTCTCCTAGGTTTGTCTCCTGCTGGAGGCTCTGATTCTCATGATTTGTGTATGTCCTAACTTTGACCTGCTTAATGGCTTCGTCTGGTATACTTGTCCTTACCTTTCAGACTGATTATCTGATTCTAGGACCATTCTCCTTTTTTGATTACTAGTTATCAGATATCCCTATCTTGG
This sequence comes from Delphinus delphis, assembly GCF_949987515.2. Taxonomy (NCBI): domain Eukaryota; kingdom Metazoa; phylum Chordata; class Mammalia; order Artiodactyla; family Delphinidae; genus Delphinus; species Delphinus delphis. Next base: position 43,676,294 of record NC_082698.1, read on the forward strand.
CTCATCGCTTAAATTCACTATATGTACTGCCTCTTTTATGCCCAGCACCCACTACAATGTGGAGGTCAAAGAGAGAACAAAGAAAACGTGGAGTCAAGGGTGGCAAGAGGGCAATAATTACAAAGAACAAATGTAATCATTGCAGCCTGCAGCCAGCCACCCTGGAACTAAGCCCCACCCACCAGTAGGTGGGCACCAGGCCCAGGATCCCCCAGCCCACCTAGGAGCCACCCTAGACTCGCCTGAACCATCAGCAGCTACAGCAGGGGCTGCGCAGCCAGCTACACCAGGGGCCAGCCCCACCCGCCAGCAGGCAGTCACCAGGCCAAGCCCACCCTGGCCATACAACCACCTGCCCCAGGACCTAGGTGCAACCACCAGCAGGCTGGCAACAGCCCTAGGATCCCTGGGCCACACAGCCAGCCATGCTGGGACCCTCCTCACCCACCAGCGAGCCACCACCAGACCCAGCGCCCAGGCCCCACAGCCAGCTGCCTCAGGAATTGGCCATGCCCACCAGAGGGCCAAAACCAACCTCAGGGCCACCTGGGCCCAGCAGCCAGCCATGCTGAAACTGAGCCCTGCCCACCATCAGACCACCAGCCACTGCACAAGGCAGGGCCTGGCAGCCAAAAGGGCCGGGGGCCAGCCTCACCTGCCAGCACACCAACCAGTAATCAGTCCAGCCACAACAGAAGGGTGCACTCAACCCATATAGGGGACAGTGCTAGAACATACAACTCAGGTGACCAAAGGGGACTGTGCTGCTGGGACACATAGGATGTCTCCTACACATGCCACTTCTCCTTGATTGGGAAATGTAATCTACCTACCTAATACATAGAAATAAACACAGAGAATTAAGAAAAATGTGGAGACAGAAGAATGTTTCAAAAAAAAAAGATAAAACCCCAGGGGAAAAAACTTAGTGAAGTAAAGATAAGTAATATACCCAATAAAGAGTTCAAGGTAATGAACATAAAGATGCTCAACAAACTCAGCAGAAAAACACAGCAAGAATTCCAAAAAAGTTAGAAAATATAAAGAACCAAACAGAACTGAAGAATAACTGGAAAAGTACACTAGAAGGAATCAATAGATCAAATGATACAGAGGAACAGATCAGCCAGCTAGAAGAGAGTAGTGGAAATCACCTAGGCTGGACATAAAAAATAAAAAAGAATTTTTTTAAATGAGGACAGTTTAAAAGACCTCTGGACAACATCAAGCATACTAACATTTGTATTACAGGGGACCCAGAAGGAGAAGAGAGAAAGAAAGGTACAGCGGACATACTTGAAGAAATAATAGCTGAAAACTTCCCCAACCTGGGAAAGGGAAAAGACATTTAGGTTCAGGAGCAGAGTGTCCCAAACAAGATGAACCCAAAGAGGTCCACACCAAGACACATTATAATTAAACAAGCAAAAATAAAAAGACTACCTTAAGCAGCAAGAGAAAAGCAGCTAGTTTCATACAAGGGAACTCCCAAAAGACCATCAGCTGACTTTTCAGTAGAAACTTTACAGGTCAGATGAGAGTAGCACAATATATTCAAAGCAATGAAAGGAAAAAGGTACAGCCAAGAATATTCTAGCCAGCAAGACTACTGTTCAGATTTGAAAGAAACATAAAAAGTTTTACAGACAAGCAAAAGCTCAAAGAGTTCAATGACACTAAACTGGCTTTACAAGAAATGTTAAAGGAACTTCTCTAGCTGTAAAAGAAAAGACAACAACTAGAAATATGGAAATTATGAAAAGAAAATTCTCATTAGTAAAGGCAAACATACAGTAAAGTTAGTAGGTCAACCACGTATAAAGCTAGTAGGAAGGTTAAAAGACGAAGTAATGAAATCATCCATACCCACAATAAGAGGTTAAGTGATACAAAAGCCAAAAATTTTAAATATAATGCCAAAAACATTAAATGTGGGGGGAGGGCGCAAAAATGCAGAGTTACAGGGTTGTTAGAATGTGTCTGAAATTAAGAGATCCTCAACTTAAAATAATCACATATATATATATATATGGTATGTTATTATATATGAACCTCACGGTAACCACAAAACAAAAATGTCTAATACACACACACACACACACAAAGAAAAGAATTCAAATATAACACAAAAGACAGTCATCAAATCACAAATGAAAAGAGCAAAAGAAGAATAAAGGAACAAAAAATAACCACAAAAACAATGAACAAAATGGCAACAAGTATATGCCTATCAATAATTACTTTAAATGTAAATGGACTAAATGCTCCAAGATGTTGATGAAAGAAACTGAAGATGACAGAAACAAATGGAAAGAGGTACCGTGCTCATGGATTGGAAGAAGTAATATTTTTTAAATGACCACAAGGGACTTCCCCGGTGGTCCAATGGTTAAGAATCCATCTTGCAATGTAGGGAATGCTGGTTCGATCCCTGGTCAGGGAACTAATATCCCACATGATGCGGGGCAACTAAGCCTGTGCATCACAACTACAGAGCCCACATGCCACAACTAGAGACACCGAGCACTGCAACTACTAAGCCCATGCACTCTGGAGCCCACATGCCACAACTAGCAAGAAGCCCACGCATCAGAATGAAGAGCCCATGCACAACAAAAGATCCCACGTGCTGCAACTAAGACCCAACACATCAAAAAAATTAATTAATTAATTAAACTAAATAAATAAAGTAAAATAAAATGACCACACTACCCAAGGCAATCTACAGCTTCAATGCAATCTCTATGAAAATCCTAATGGCATTTTTCACAGAACTAGAATATTTCTAAAATTTGTATGGAAACACCAAAGACCCTGAATAGCCCAAAGAATCTTGAGAATTAAGAACAAAGCTAGAGGAATCACACTCTTTGGTTTCAAACTATACTACAAAGTTACAGTAATCAAAAGTGTATAGAACTGGCACAAAACAGACACAAATGGAGCCATATAGAGCACAGAAATGAACCACCACTTCTATGGTGGTTAAATCCTCAGCAATGGCATCAAGAATATACAATGAGGGCTTCCCTGGTGGCGCAGTGGTTGAGAGTCCACCTGCCGATGCAGAGGACACGGGTTCGTGCCCCGGTCCGGGAAGATCCCATATGCCGTGGCGCAGCTGGGCCCGTGAGCCATGGTCACTGAGCCTGCGTGTCCGGAGCCTGTGCTCCACAATGGGAGAGGCCACAACAGTGAGAGGTCCACGTACTGCAAAAAACGAAACAAACAAACAAAAAAAGAATATACAATGAGGAAAAGACAGCCTCTTCAATATATGGTGCTGGGAAAACTGGACAGCTACATGCTAAAGAATCAAACTGAACTACTGTCTCATGTCATATACAAAAACTCAAAATGAATTAAAGAAATAAAAGACTTGAAACCATAAAACCCCTAGAAGAAAACATAGCCAGTGCACATGTTGACTTCAGTCTTAGCAATGTTATTTTGAATCTGTCTCCCCCTGCAAAAGAAACAAGAGCAAAAATAAACAAGTGGGACTACATCAAACTAAAAAGCTTTTGCACAGCAAAGGAAACAATCAACAAAACAAAAAGGCAATCCACTGAATGGGTGTAGATATTTGCAAACAATATATCTGATAAGGGGTTAATATGGAAAATATACAAAAACTCATACAACTCAACATCAAGGAAATGAACAACCCATAAGAACTGGGCAGAAGACCTAAATGGGCATTTTTCCAAATAAGACATACATATGACCAATAAGCACATGAAAAGATGCTCAACATCACAAATCATAAGGGAAATGCAAATCAAAACCACAATGAGACATCACCTCACACCTGTCAGAATAGCCATTATCAAAAAGAAAACAAACTACAAGTGTGGGGGGGAATGTGGAGAAAAGGGAACTCTCATGCTCGGTTGGTGGGAATGCAAATCGTTACAACCACTATAAAAACAGCATGAAGGGGCTTCCCTGGTGGCGCAGTGGTTGAGAGTCCGCCTGCCGATGCAGGGGATACGGGTTCGTGCCCCGGTCCGGGAGGATCCCACATGCTGTGGAGCGGCTGGGCCCGTGGGCCATGGCCGCTGGGCCTGCGCGTCCGGAGCCTGTGCTCCGCGACGGGAGAGGCCACAACAGTGAGAGGCCCGCGTACCGCAAAAAAAAAAAAAAAAAAAAAAAAAAAAAAAAAACAGCATGAAGGTACCTCAAAAAATTAAAAATAGAACTACCATACAATCTAGCAATTCCACTTCTGAGTTTTTTCAAAGAAAAAAAAACACTACTAGTTCAAAAATGTATGTTTATTGCTGCATTATTTACAATAGCCAAAATATGTAAGCAACCTAAGTGCCCATCAATAGCTGAATGGATAAAGAAAATGTGGTCTGTACACACACACACACACACACACACACACATATACATACACAATGGATTATTATTCAGCCATAAAAAAATAATGAAATCTCGCCATTTGCAACAACATGGATGGACCTAGAGGGTATTATGCTAGGTGAAATGAACAGAGAATGACAAATACCAAATGATTTCTCTTTATGTGGAATCTAAAAAACAAAACCTAAAACACAAAACAAACCAACATATCAAAACACAGAGTCCCAGATACAGAGAACAAACTGATGGTTGGCAGAGAGGAGGGGGTTGGGTGATGAATGAAGTAGGTTAAGGAGATTAAGAGGTACAACCTTTCAGGGCTTCCCTGGTGGCGCAGTGGTTGAGAGTCCACCTGCCAATGCAGGGGACACGGGTTCGTGCCCCGGTCCAGGAAGATCCCACATGCCGCGGAGCGGCTGGGCCCGTGAGACATGGCCACTGTGCCTGCGTGTCCGGAGCCTATGCTCCGCAACGGGAGAGGCCACAACAGTGAGAGGACCGCGTACCGCAAAAAAATAAAATAAAATAAATTAAAGAGGTACAAGCTTTCAGTTATAAAATAAATAAGTCACACACATGTAATATACAGCATAGGGAATATAGTCAATAACAGTATAATAACTTTGTATGGTGACAGATCGTAACTAGACTTATTGTGGTGATCATCTTATAATGTATAAAAATACAGAATCACCTCATTGTATACCTGAAACTAGTATAATAGTGTAAGTCAATTATACTTCAATTAAAAAAAAGAATAAATGTAATCTTGTGGGTCAGAGGAGATAAGGTCAATGACCCACGTAACCCAAATAGCTTAGCTCTGGCACTTAGGATTTTTGGAGACAAAGCAGTGAGACTGAGACTTGAAAAGTAGTCATATGTCCTCAATTATATTTATTCTCATAAGCATGGTAAATTGTAATTATTACCAGGGGACCTATGGATTTAGGGCTGATCTAATATTTAAAGTCAAAGTTATGAGACACGGATTCATGAACATTTGCTGAATATCCATTGTGTGACTGTGTGCAACTCAAGAATACCCAGAACAATAAAGAAAGGCACAGTCATTGCCTTCAAGAAGTTTACAATCTCGGGAAGAGAGATGCATGAATATACCTTGGGCAGAGATATCTTCAGATGGGTAAGGAAGCCTTTCTTCCCCTGGAGGGATCAAAGGGGATTTCCAAGTAGGTGTTATTAGGGTGAGTCCTAAAAGACAACAGGAGTTTGCTAGGTGGGAAAGCTCTTCCGAGCTCTTCAAACGTAGGAAGAAATATGCCTCTGAATACATCACTGTGAAAGAGCATGATGCATTTGTCAAACTATGGGTATTTTAGCATGGTTGGCACATAGAAGAGGTATTAGAGAATTACAGAAGGTGAAACTAAAAAAAAAAAAAAAAAAAAAGGAAAAAGTAAGCAGGAATTAGATGATTAAGGCCCTTGCCATGATAAGACATTTGGAATTTTATGCTGTAGGTAAGAAGAAAAGCTCCATAAACAGATACAGAACAGGAAATTTTCAGCCAAGGAAACGGAGAACTCATGGGGAACAGTATACTTTTTCTGATATTAATTGGGTAAAATGCAGAAATGTAAGTTTCCTGTGGTATTTTATAGAACTAGAGTCAATTTGTAGACTTTAAAGAAATGGTCTACATAAGGAGGATCTTTTATTTCATGTAGGCTCTCTAGCAACGAAATAGTATTGTGAGGTAGTGTGCTTCTTATCACAAGAAGTATTAAAGTAGAGGCTGCAGTTTGCCTGTAAAAGGCACACTAAAAAAAAAGGTAATATGGGTAGTAGAAAAGACAACCAATAATGCCTGTTCCCATTTAGATTATAAGATTTTCTATTTCTTCTGTACTTTGGGATGCTGGCATATTACATGCTCCGTAGATATTGAGCAGTTGATTGTCTATAGCAAAATCTAAAATTAACTCTGAAATAAGCCTTTAAAAGCAGTTTCCAGACCTCAGTGACTCTGTGGAAGTACATATATAAACCAAATTTCATTGTCTAAAGAACTCCTCAGATTTTAGAAGCTGAGATTTCAAGCTAAAAGTACAAAAAGGGAAAGCTCCTAAATTATAGCTAAAATAGTTTACCATTCTTAAATGTCTTTTTTCTGATGTTTAAGGATAATTTAGCCTTCACTCCACAAAGACATAAAGTCAACTATATTAAAGTATTTTAAAACCGCCTTCTCACAATTCGGGTTTATAACATGGCTGTGTTCTTTAGCAAGAAAACTGCTCCCATATTCCTCCTAGTCTAAATTATCTTACTTGAATTAATTTCCATGGAGATTAAAGTATGTCGATCTTATTTTTCACCCCATATATGACGAGTTCTTAGAGTTTGCATTTAGCTTATCAATACAACTGTTCCTGCTAATTATAAAAAGGTGCTCAAATAGTTGAAAATCTATGAATGGTGTTATTTTTATAGCTCATTTTTTGACCAATAAAAGAGTATTTGACAAACTAGTCTTTCGTGTTTTAATGAAATCAACTCATGAGGATCATGGAACTGGTTCTTTAATATTGTTTCATTTCTTAAATATCCCTGATTTGGTTTTACCTGGAACTGTACCACACAAAGTAAATACTGGTTTAGTGAGCAGAGCCTCCTCAGACAAACTCTGTGCATAATTTAATTAAACCAGGAAAAATATAATACAACAGGGAAATTTTGGGTTTTTCTGAGTTGCATTTTGTAAGTCTCTCTTTTATCTCAGGAAATTGAAAGTCTCTTTTGACAGTCGGAACTTATGTGGTCATCTCCTCATTTTCTCATCACATGTTACCTGTCATCAGAAACTGTTCCGATACTTTATGAATTGTCTAGGAAGTGTTTCCCAAGCCTGATGGCTTATCAGAATCAGAAACCAGAAAAAGATTTGTTTTTTTTTTCAGTTTCTAGGCTTCACCTAATTTCTAGAAATATTATGTGTAAAGCTCTGAGATTTATATATTTTTTAAAAGTTCCCCGTGGGGAACTAATAGAGCAGATCTATGGACTGATGTTGAGTCCAGATTTAATTTGAGTTCCACAGTTGTTCTGAAAGTTCCCCATCAAAAATATCTGGTATAAAGCCCTTCTCTATTTCAGTGAATTGTATTTAACTTTCTCTAGTGCTTTTCTACTACCTGCATGGGCTCGACTTTGGGATGTTTTCCCCATCACTAGTCTTAAAACCCTGAGATAATTTCAGTGCCCTCCTTCTCCATAAAACCAAAAATCTTGTCCTCTATATTTCACCACCTAGAAATAGGAGAAATAGTCCTAATTTTCTTCCTTGTTACCAGTGCATTTTGGATTACATTAAGTTCATATGTACTAGCCTTTACTTTGATGTTCTCATAGGACTAACTCAGTGGATATGAAAATGCATAGGTAGAGACACAGCAGCCTCTTTTGGCCCTGCATAATTATCCTTTTAAATTTACTTTTCTAAACATAGCAAAGTCCTTCAGTAGCTTAACTTTATGATTTATGCATTATGGTCCATATCATTGCCCAACATACTGAACTGCTACCACATAACACGCTCACTCCTACTCATGTACAATGAACCTCTGCATCATGATTGTACTGCCCATAATCTTCTCTCAAAACACAATCTCCTCAATGCTTAAACATGAATTTCAGGACTTCCCTGGTGGTACAGTGGTTAAGAATCTGCCTGCTAAGGCAGGGGACACGGGTTTGAGCCCTGGTCTGGGAAGATCCCACATGCAGTGGAGCAACTAAGCCTGTGTGCCACAACTACTGAGCCTGAGCTCTAGAGTCCGTGAGCCACAGCAACTGAGCCCACGTGCCACAACTACTGAAGCCTGCGTGCCTAGAGCCTGTGCTCCGCAACAAGAGAAGCCACTGCAATGAGAAGCCTGCGCACTGCAACAAAGAGTAGCCCCACTTGCAGCGACTAGAGAAAGACCATGTGCAGCAACGAAGATCCAATGCAGCCAAAAATAAATAAATAAATTTAAAAACAAAAAATCATGAGTTTCTTTAAACCCAGCCTACCTGCTGTAACGCTCATTTCCTTAATCTTAAAGATAGTATCTGAGACCTAACCTTGCCAGAGATTTGACACAGAATAATCACCTTTATGACGTGTAGAGATGCCACTGCACATTTTGATGGCATCCTCACTGTGTCAGGGCAAATCTAATTTCTGGTCCTCTCACCAGATATTTTCTTCTGCCTTATGATTCATAACTTATGTCAGCTATAACAAATCTTCCCTTCCATATAATTATCATATGATATTTTCTTAAAGTAAATCATTATGGGTGGTTTGCAACAATCTCCAATTATTTATTTTTAAAATAAAAGCCAAAAGAACAAAAGGATTGTTGATTTGGGACACCCTATTTTCAAAGATTGGTAGACTCAGTTATTTCTGAGGGATGGGATAAGCCAGGGAAGTTCTTTGCTCTGGAACTAATGAGAATGGGGTGAAGATCAAAGGAATTCAAAGACACAAGTAGAGTCCTGCTTGCCTATTTTGATTCCCAGCAGTCTTTTCCACAGCTTTCTCTCAGTAACTACAGCACTACAGCTGTCAGTACCCTCATCCAACTAAACCTGGATCTGAAAGCTTATTACCTAACCCCATCCACCCCCAGTATAACCATACAGGTCACCACTTGCATTTCACCCTGCAGCTCTACCACCCTTTATCTTAATTTCCATGTCCTTAAAAAATATAGAGTGGACTAGAGAATATGCTCTTTCTTCCTGGTGGCCTTGTGGACCCCTTAGTACTAGAGGAAATATACAATATAATGATTCCACAGGTTACTAAAGCCGTCCAGAGGGTCTGAATGTACACTAAATAACACTGATCAAGGTACTGACTGTGCAAAAAGGTTTAATAAATGCTAGGAAGATCTAATGATAAATGAAAATAACCATGCTTGCCCTCTATGAACTGACAAACTAGACTGAGGGTGAATCAAGCTCATTTCTATAGCCTCTACTAATAAGCAAAATCTATACACTTCAGAATTATCCTCACTAATACAACTATCTAATTTCTTGACAAATTCTGAATTTTAGAGTCAAAATGGTCCTTGGAAATCATCTAATTAAATTTTTCACAAATATAAAAATTGGGAATGACAGAGAAGTGGCTTGTATAAGGCCACAAACAAATCTAGTTCAAAATGTAATTAATGCTACTTTTCTCTTGCTGTCTTACCAAACTACTCTATACCAAAAATATTCTATACCCTCAATTTTCCTAGATCTTATTGGGAGTACTTTCTCAATTTTGGAAGAAGCATTTCTGAGGTTAAGAAGGGGAATGTTACTCTTCATTCAATAAGAAGCATGAAATTGGGAGCATTTTGTGAGAGCTGATACAGAACATTCATTCAATAAAGTCAAGGGCAATGGAATCAATGATTTTGAGGTCTGTATATAAACATTTAGTACCATGGAAAATTAGAAATAAAAACAAATTTGGTGAAAGAACTTATCAAAAAAGGATTAGTAATCCAGAAGGAAAGAAATCATAAAGATCAGAGCAGAAATAAATGAAATAGAAACAAAGAAAACAATAGCAAAGATCAATACAACTAAAACCTGGCTCTTTGAGAAGATAAACAAAACTGATAAACCATTAGCCAGACTCATCAAGAAAAGAGGGAGAGGACTCAAATCAATAAAATTAGAAATGAAAAAGGAGAAGTTACAACAGACACCGCAGAAATACAAAGCATCCTAAGAGACTACTACAAGCAACTCTATGCCAATAAAATGGACAACCTGGAAGAAATGGACAAATTCTTCGAAAGGTATAACCTTCCAAGACTGAACCAGGAAGAAATAGAAAATATGAACAGACCAATCACAAGTAATGAAACTGAAACTATGATTAAAAATCTTCCAACAAACAAAAGTCCAGGACCAGATGGCTTCACAGGTGAATTCTATCAAACATTTAGAGAAGAGCTAACACCCATCCTTCTCAAACTCTTCCAAAAAATTTCAGAGGAAGGAACACTCCCAAACTCAGTCTATGAGGCCACCATCACCCTGATACCAAAATGAGACAAAGATACTACAAAAAAAGAAAATTACAGACCAATATCACTGATGAATATAGATGCAAAAATCCTCAACAAAATACTAGCAAACAGAATCCAACAACACATTAAAAGGATCATACACCATGATCAAGTGGGATTTATCCTAGGGATGCAAGGATTCTTCAATATATGCAGATCAATCAATATGATACACCATATTAACAAATTGAAGAATAAAAACCATATGATCTTCTCAACAGATGCAGAAAAAGCTTTTGACAAAATTCAACACCCATTTATGATAAAAGCTCTCCAGAAAGTGCGCATAGGGGAACCTACCTCAAAATAATAAATGCCATATATGACAAACCCACAGCAAACATCATTCTAAATGGTGAAAAACTGAAAACATTTCCTCTAAGATCAGGAACAAGACAAGGATGTCCACTCTCACCACTATTTTTCAACATAGTTTTGGAAGTCCTAGCCATGGCAATCAGAGAACAAAAAGAAATACAAGGAATAAAAATTGGAAACGAAGAAGTAAAACTGTCACTGTTTGCAGATTACATGACACTATACATAGAGAATCCTAAAGATGCCACCAGAAAACTACTAGAGCTAATCAATGAATTTGGTAAAGTTGCAGCATACAAAATTAATGCACAGAAATCTCTTGCATTCCTATACACTAATGATGAAAAATCTGAAAGAGAAATTAAGGAAACACTCCCATTTACCATTGCAACAAAAATAATAAAATACCTAGGAATAAACCTACCTACGGAGACAAAAGACCTGTATGCAGAAAACTATAAGACACTGATGAAAGAAATTAAAGATGATACCAACAGATGGAGAGATATACCATGTTCTTGGATTGGAAGAATCAATATTGTGAAAATGACTATACTACCCAAAGCAATCTACAGATTCAATGCAATCCCTATCAAACTACCACTGGCATTTTTTACAGAACTAGAACAAATCATCTTAAAATTTGTATGGAGACACAAAAGACCCCGAATAACCAAAGCAGTCTTGAGGGGAAAAAAATGGAGCTGGAGGAATCAGACTCCCTGACTTCAGACTATACTACAAAGCTACAGTAATCAAGACAGTATGGTACTGGCACAAAAAACAGAAACATAGCTCAACAGAACAAGATAGAAAGCCCAGAGATAAACCCACGCACCTATGGTCAACTAATCTATGACAAAGGGGGCAAAGATATACAATGGAGAAAAGACAGCCTCTTCAATAAGTGGTGCTGGGAAAACTGGACAGCTACGTGTAAAAGAATGAAATTAGAACACTCCCTAACACCATACACAAAAATAAACTCAAAATGGATTCGAGACCTAAATGTAAGACCGAACACTATAAAACTCTTAGAGGAAAACATCGGAAGAACACTCTTTGACATAAATCACAGCAAGATATTTTTTTGATCCACCTCCTAGAGTAATGGAAATAAAAACAAAAATAAACAAGTGGGACCTAATGAAACTTCAAAGCTTTTGCACCACAAAGAAAACCATAAGCAAGACGAAAAGACAACCCTCAGAATAGGAGAAAATATTTGCAAATGAATCAATGGACAAAGGATAAATCTCCAAAATATATGAACAGCTCATGCAGCTTAATATTAAAAGAACAAACAACCCAATCCAAAAATGGGCAGAAGACCTAAACAGACATTTCTCCAAAGACAATATACAGATGGCCAACAGGCACATGAAAAGATGCTCACTATTAGAGTATTGCTAACTATTAGAGAAATGCAAATCAAAAGTACGATGAGGTATCACCTCACACTGGTCTGAATAGTCATCATCACAAAGTCTACAAATAATAAATGCTGGAGAGGGTGTGAAGAAAAAGGAACCCTCCTACACTGTTGGTGGAAATGTAAATTGGTGCAGTCACTGTGGAACATGGCATGGAGGGTGCTCAAAAAACTAATAATAGACTTACTATATGATCCAGCAATTCCATTCCTGGTCATTTATCTGGGAAAGATGAAAACCCTAATTCAAAAAGATACATGCACCCCAATGTTCGTAGCAGCACTATTTACAATAGCCAAGACATGGAAGCAACCTAAATGTCCACTGACAGATGAATGGATAAAGATGATATGGTATATATATACAAGGTGGAATATTACTCAGCCATGAAAAGGAACAAAATGATGCCATTTGCAGCAACTTGGTTGGACATAGAGATTATTATACTAAGTGAAGTTAAGTCAGACAGAGGAAAACAAATATCATATGATATCACTTATATGTGGAATCTAAAATATGATACAAATGAACTTATTTACAAAACAGAAACAGACTCACAGACATAGAAAACAAATTTATGGTTACCAAAGGGGTGGAGGGAGAGATAAATTAGGAGTTTGGGATTAATGGATACACACTACCATATATAAAATATATAAGCAACAATGATTTACTGTGCCACAGGGAGCTATAGTCAGTATCTTATAATAACCTATAATGGTAAAGAATCTGAAGAAGAATATATGTGTGTGTATATATACATATATATGTGTGTTTTATATATATATATATATAACTGAATCACTCTGAAACTGTCACAACACTGTAAATCAACAATACTTCAATTTTAAGAAAGTCTCTGTATCCATTGTCCATTTTCAAACTAAGCTATAAACTATAAATGCTCAAGACTGTCCATACCAATAAGAAGTCATCTTAATGTAAAGGACATTTTTTAAAAAGAACGATACATTCACATGTCCATTTGACTTATAAGATAGCAGAAGTTTTATAATGAGAAGCACCAGTTTTCTCCTTGGTTTCCATGCCAACTATCCACTCCTCAGAGTTCACTGCATTTAACTCTTTCTGTCTTTACTTCTTGCTGTTACCTTCAAAACACTAAATAATATGTTTACGTCTCCATTTATTTATTTACTTTCACCCCTCTATTTACTCCCAGCTATAAAAAATGAGCATTTTATTTATGATACCTCTTCATCTTTTAAATTTTTGAGATATAAAAATTTTCAGTTCTTCTATTGGTTGCCTTGGTAAAGTTGAGTATTATACCCAAAACTCTATACATTTGGCTATCAACTTTAAACAATCACTTGGTTGTTCACTATATAAAATATTTATGTTTTTATTCTTTTTTTTCTGTCTTCCCAACTTTTATCTCCCAGTTTCTGCCCTTTTCTCTATTTTTACATCGTTAACATTAATAGCATATACATTTTATTTTGTAAGCTTAATTACATTATCTATGTTTTGATGAAAGGTTGACTATAAAGTTGAAAACTAAGAAACAGAGGCTACACTGACATGTCTATATAATGATTGATTCCCTACAGGAAAGACAAGGATGATTCTAGGACACTAGAGAATAACTGGCTTTGTTTCCTCACCAGGCCTCTTAACTGAATGGCAAAGCGAGTTGGGCTGTCTTTAATGGAATGGGTTTGTTGCCTGGGAGGCTAACTTTAGGATGCAGAGCTAGAAGCCAGTCGACAGACTGCCCCCTACCACCCCACAGGTCAAATGAGAAGCACCTCACTTCACAATGCCAACATCCACCCCAAGGTTCTCCTTTACTTTCTTTAGAACACTGGTTCTCAAGACCAGCAGCAGCAGCAGCAGCAGTACCTGGAACCTGTTAGAATTGAAAATTCTTGTTCACTCCTGAACTATTGATACTAAATCAGAAACTCTGAGAGTGGGCTTCCCTGGTGGCACAGTGGTTAAGAATCCACCTGCTAATGCAGGGGACGTGGGTTCAAACCCTGGTCCAGAAAGATCCCACATGCCGCAGAGCAGCTAAGCCCATGCACCACAACTACTGAGCCTGCACTCTAGAGCCCACGAGTCACAGCTACTGAAGCCCGCACGCCTAGAGCCCACGCTCCTCAACAAGAGAAGCCACCGCAATGAGAAGCCCATGCACCGCAACAAAGGGTAGCCCCCACTCACCACAACTAGAGAAAGCCCGCGTGCAGCAATGAAGACCCAACACAGCCAAAAATAAATAAATAAATTTATAAAAAAAAGAAAAAGAAACTGAAAGTGAGGTCCAGTGATCTGTGTTTGAACAAGGCTCCATGTGATCATGAGGCAGGCTAAGGTTTGAAAACCACTGCTTTAGAGAAAACCCTCTAGGGTTTGGCACTGAGGCAATGTCAAGTACAGGCAGAAACAGGGTAAAAGGATTGTCACAGCTGATCTAAACCTTTAATAGTTCTACTCCCTTTTTTGAGCACACCCTCATTCTTACCATTTGGACCAGTATACCGAAATCTTGGATTTTCTATGGAGTTCCTTACAAAGATGCACTGGTAAATGCTTAACAATCAGCTAATGAGAAGGAAAGGCCCAAATTTGTACTCCCAGTATGGCCAATTTCAAGATTCTAATGTGGTATCTCTGAAGTCACAGTTGGGAAGAGATTATCACAATCCCAGGTCAATGAGACCTGGCTCCACCACACCACTGATTTTCCACCACTGGGAAAATCAATTCTCATGCAGTACCCTTCTGCATGTTTTCAATTCTGTTTCACCCACCAATGTGCCTTCAAAAGCTTTCTGTCTTCCAGAAGTTCTATTGACATCTCTTTTAACTATTGATCCTTTACAGTTAAACGTTTATATCATCTTCTATAATTCTTTACTAATATTCCACTGGGGTTTCAAATGCATGTGTTCACTCTATCACCTTAAAGCAGAAACCTAAATATATGTTTATCCAAAGTTTATGACCCACTGCACTGGTCAAAGAAGACAAAGTGGCCACTCACCAATGTGTTGTTGACATTACTGTTTGTATTGTAAGAAGGCAGCAACTCCTATGTTAACAATAGCCCTGGAATTTGAGTAGTCCTCTATAGGTTAAGCATTCATCTATTTATTCAACAAATATTTATTGTGTTCCTTCTATATACCAAGAATTGATTAGGAATTGATTAGAAATTAACAAAAGAGACTAAAATATAATGGGCCCTAAGACTGTCACACTGGGGACATTGGGATAACATAAATATGAAGGCTAGCCTAGAATGTGAAAAATCACATAAGGGCAGCTAAAAGGAGTCTGGTGAAACGGAGAAGGACTGACCCAGCATTGCTTTCTCCCTGATAAAGTGGGGTGGGGATAAATTTATGGGGCTCTTTTTAACCATAGAAATAATGCACATTATAAAACAAATATAAAGTACAAAATGGATATATATTGCATATGATATCTAATAAGACTCAGCCCTTGATCATGGTACATGTATCTTTGATATTCCAGATATACAGTCACTATTTAGTTACTCAGAAAACAGTGGAACAGACTCCCCTAAAAAAATGCAACTTAACAACACTAATCCTTCTATGACTTACTTGCCTTGCCAGTAGTGAGCTCATTCCCAGACACATCTCTTTTTGACTGAGAGGCATAGTGTTGCCTGCTAGCAAGGGGCATGAAGTTGAAGTCTTAAACATGCCTGCACATCCTGACACAGCTCCTCCCCACTTTATAGCCTTGGCACATTCGTAACCTCTCTAAGTCAAAGTTTCCTCATCTATAAAATTAATTTTGTAACAGTACTTCAGAAACTTGCCAGAAGAATTAAATGAAATAATGCAAAGGTGAGGTATACAGCAAGTGCTTACTAAATGCTTGCTATATATAGATTTTGTCATGCTCTACTGTACTACAGTCTATGCTGTCTTCCACCCACTCAACTCTGACACTACAATATTGTGATGATTTACAGCTTTTTTTTTCCTCTTTTTTACACAATATGTTGCATTTCAGCTCTCAAAAGCCTCTAAATTATAGTGAGGAAAGCTTTTGTTCCCCAGGAAAAAACCTCTGCTCACTCTGCTCTACTTGGGGCCACCCCTTGTGAGATGTCCCACAGCAGTGTGAAGGTTCAGAAACTGGCCTTTCCTAATTTGTCCATTGTTTAGGTAGAGCATCCAGTCTTAATGAAGGCTAACAAAAAAATCTTAGTCTTTTAAATTATAAAGCACAAATATACATACAATTTGGGATGTAGGATAAATGAACAAATGTTCCACTAGAGAATACAAACATAAACAGATATACAGTTTATCTATGGTACTAAAATTTCATGAGGTGGGGAGGGTAACCAGGGAAAAAATTTCTAAAAAGGCTAGATGAGAAATAATGAAAAAAAGTTAGAGAAACACTGAGTTATAGAAAAATACTCAGAGTTCCCAATTTACAAAGATGTAAATTGATAACTTAGAATGTTCATGGAAAAAGTATCAAAGTCACAAGGCTTTCAAGTACCCAACAACAGCCAACTTAACTCCATAATGCTTTTGAACTCTTACCTGGCCAGTCTAAGAAAAACCACATCTCTGCCTTCTACAGTGGCTGCTACAAAAGAGAGAAAGATCTGTGGTGGTAGCAGATCCCCCATAGTGGTAAGAAGTCCACAAGAATATAACTTGTAATTCAGGCCTGAACTCAAAGTGGGAAAAAGAATACACCAATCTGTAAAACCTAGAATACACTGTGATAACAAACGATTCCAAGATTTATTTCCACCTCATGCAGCACCCCTGTGGAAAGGCTGTGGCTCTGCCCTATGTCATCTTCCTTCTAGGATCCAGGCTGTTGAAGCAGCCTTCTTCTGGAATATTAACAGTTATGGCAGAGGGAAGGAGGCTTGGAGCCTCTTAAACATTTTGCATAGATGTGACTCATGGGACTTCTAATCCTATTTCTTTGGTCAGAGAAGTCACATGGACAAGCCTAATGTCATTAGGATAGGGAAACAGAATCCTTCCAAGAGGGAGAGCAAATAAATGTGCATATCATCCAGTCTAGCACATAGAGTAATAAGAATGATACCTTCAGATACATCTCACTTCACTGAATACACTACATTTTCTATAAGCATTATCTCATTGTATCCTTACAACAAGTTTGTGAGATAAAAAAGGCAGTATTCATTATATCCATTTACATTTATTTACATAACTGAAAACAAAAGAACTCAGTGTTTGGAGAATATACTATTACTTAGAGTTGCCTGAAAATGGCCAAGTTTCCTGGGGTGTTATTGATTTCCCTATCATTGGAAGGAGTCTCACAGAAGCTGGACACCTACTCTGTGCCCATGCTGAAGAGGAGATTCAAGGATCCTATTAGTAGACTGACAAGATAACCTTTAAGATCCCTTTTATACAGAAGATTCTACAATTCTGCAAGTCCAATTTCACACAGCTATTAAGCAGCTAGTCAGTGGTAAATGTCTTTCTCCTCCAAATGAAAATGTATACAGAAAGATTAAAAGAAAGTCCAGGGTAATTTAGTTATCTGGCATTCATGTTCCCTTGTTCTGGTACACAAATGTTAGAAAAGTTGTATCACAAGTCACTTCTTAATCAGTATGCATTAAATGTCTGTTGTTGGTGTGGTGACTAAAATGCTATGAATTATTAGTATGCGTTATCAAACTTTCAGAATACTCTGGGTTTGCTGCACCAATACATTTCTGATTAAAATAAAAGCATATTGGCACTAGCAGGTCTATCGGTCCCCCAGACACAAATATTCTCTTGGGTTGCATGATAAACAAACAAATGTTCCACTAGAGAGTACAAAACAAGTAGAATTATCTGTCATTACCTAAAGGAAAGATAGTCCTTTAACAGATGAGCTGTACTGAGGTCTTGCATTTTAAAGATATTTTTAGAACTTTACAAAGAAACAATTAACTTATTCTCCCGAGTTCTGGGTTTCAACAGCACTAATTCTACAGGGCTATGATTCCAATATGATTATTGGACATAGTGATCTGAATTTTTACCATTTGTCAAATGAATATATAGTATTGGTATAAAAACAGAAAATAAACCTAATTTTACTATTTTAAGCACTTTTACTTAAAAAAACCCACCATTTTCACCTAATTATTTCCCATTATCAGAGGACATAAAAAAAATCAGCAGGCATAAAAAACTCAAAGAATGATGTGCATCTGGTTATTATAAGTACGGTCATTCATTCATTGTTTATTTCATGGTTGGAGAACCAACATTGAATAACTTCTGAAAAATTAAAATAACATCCTCATCTTCCAGGATAAAAGAAAAGTTCACATTTAAAACTGATTTAGGTTTTGGCTCTCAGAAAGTCAGAAGTCATGAATGGCACCAAACTGAGCAGGCTGCCCAGAATGCTACACGTTCAATATTTCCCTCAATAATTTCCCCTGAATTATCTTCCTATGACATGAACTTTGACCTGACTGTGTACACGGTTTGGATATGGCCAACACCAACACTTTTCTGGGAAAAACTCAAGCCCCACTGTAAAAGTATAACAATTAGGAAACAAATATATATATTATTGTGCTTCACTTGGTTTGCTCCCAGAAAATGGTTCTGAATGCCAGAGTGGTGCTCTTCCTAATCTAGTAACTGCTGAGGCACCAGAGCCAGAAGAGGGGCCACTACGCTCAGACACAGGAGTCTGAAATACATGACTCTAAGGCTGACATCAATCCAGCTTCTGCAGAATCCGCGGGTGATTTTTCTGACAAGGTTTAAAATTCCATTTCATTGTATTTGACACATCCAAGCTCAAATAAAGAGAACAAGGAGAAGATTCGTACCTCTTAAGGAATGTTTCACATATTTGTAAAAGTTTAGGTAACTAAGAGATGCTCCTTTCAAACCCAGTTTTAAAATTAAAAGAGGGGAGAAAAGGAAAGCCAATTTTACTGAAAAAAATTTTTTTTAATGCTTTAAAAATATTGAACTCTTTCATCATGGGAGTTTATAGGTTTCAGACTATTATCAGAATTAGCCACTCACACAACCAGTTCTTGTTTCTACAAGATTATATCACATAAATATGCCTCTCTAAATCAAGCAGACAGCATTTCATATTCTGGTGTGCTGGGGAACACAAGGCAAGGCTTTTTGATTAATGCTACTGGATTTAGGTGATTTTCTTGGGACTTCTACTTATATAAATATGTAAGAAATTCTGTCTCAGTCGTGAATTGCTACTGTTCCTACAGGTCAGCAACTGTTCATTTTTTAAAAAAGATTTATACACACACTTCTGTGATTATTAGAACAAATCAAAGGATCAGAAGCAGGGAGCCTAAAATAAGTTTCCCTGGGTTTAAATCCCAGCTCTAACACTTACTTGTGGGGTGATCTTTAGGAAACTACTTCATCTCTCTGCCTCAATTTCTTACTGTCAAAATACTCACTATGATAATACCTACTTCATAAGGTTGTTTTAAGGTTTAGATGGCTTATGTTTATAACGTGCTTAGAACAGAGCTTGGTACCACGTGTTTGTTATGTAATTAAATAAACAAAATAGAAAGAAAATACAAATAAGAATTTTATACATTCATTCATCATTCAAAATTTATTCAATTGCCATTTTCATCTCTTTCAAATCTATAAAAATCCCTTTCTCCACAAATTTCTAACTGTGTGACCTTGGGCAGGTTATATAACATCTATATACCTCAGTTTCTTCATCTGTAAAATGGCGATAATGAAAGTACACACATCACACAATTACTGTGTATCAATAAATAAAATTATACTGATAAAATGCTTAACAAAGTGCTTATCATATAGTAAAAGCTCAACACATATTAATATTCTAATTCAGGCCTTGAATACACAATAAATGTTATATTTCATATTAGTGACGAACAGACGGGTCACCCAATAACTGGCATGGAGGCAACCACCATGTAGGAATGTAGTTAGATTTTTACATTACACCTATACCAAAATAAAAGCAAATATAAAACTTTAAAGCTTTAAATCTAGTTGCAGACGTAGGCACATACTTTTGATCATTCCAAGTCACAAACAGAAAAACTACTTCAGGGTCCTGTAAACCTTTTCTATAAAGGGCCATACATTTTAGATTTTGAGGGCCGTATAGTTTCTGTCACATCTACTCAACTGCTATTGTAGCAGCAAAGCACCTACAGAAAATAAGTAAACAAGAAAGGCATAGCTGTGTTCCAGAAAAACTTTATTTACAAAAACAGGCTAAGGGCCAGTTTTGGCTCTAGGGCCATAGTTTTCCAATCGTTATCTAACTCATCTCAGTGTCCTACCTAAAACCTACATAAACCCCAGTAAAAATCATGATGGCTACCAAGTTTGTCATATTATCTTGGGTCTAGATCCTATAGAATATCATAAAAAAGAAACAGATAATGTGCTCTCTACCTTCAAGAACACTGTAATCTAGTCAAGCAGCTCCAAATAAAGTGACACATGAAAAGTTAAATACACAGGTGTGTTTCAAACTACATATGGTTATTAGTCAACTCGAGTTATGTCAAAGCTTGAAGAAAATTATATGAAATTTAACTGAAAGATTTCCCAGTGGGATAGTAATTCTATCTGTGGCTCATTTTCCACGAACACCAGCCTGTTTTTCTTCAAAAACATGAAGGAACTTCAAGTTTTAATGTTCTTTCATAAATTGGATCAAACATTTATGTAAAATATGATACATTTTAATCCACATACTTTGAAAATTTTATCTTTAAGAGCTCCAACAATGAAAATATTCTCTTTGGGTTTTCTTTGCCAAATATCTGAAAATAAGGCAGCTTCATAATCTCATTTGTTCATGTTTTTCTCATCCATAATCAGACACTGACTTTTTTTTTTTTTTGCCTTAACAAATTGGATGGTAAATCGATTTTCTAAAATGTAAGCCTGAGTTATCCCTCAATTAACTTGTTGAATTAAATATCAATTGTGCCATCAAGGAGTTATTTCCTAGCGAACAATTAAGTTTTACAGGCACTATTCTGTCTGTTCACTCTGGCATGACAAATATAACACTTTAGGCATCAAACTTGTATAAACTGTCTGTTAACATGTAATCCAACTGAGCTTGAGAATATACTTTTTGTCCAATGGGAAGAAGGTTCTCCATGATGCACATTTAAAGAATGGAAAAACCATGTTCTTCTCTGATGGCTCTATTAACTACCTCCATTAACCACCTTGGTGGTTTAAAGAACCACTAAGTTCTTTAAAACCTTCCCATTCAGTCTTGCTATGAAGGTGTGGTGTGATAGTGTCTCTGATTCCCACAGAGGTCTCTATTTTTTTTCCCACCCCAGAAAACAAGCAGTTATTGACTTGTTTCTCTCCAAGCGTGATTCACTATGTTCCTGCCACACTGGGCTTCTTAAACCACCAAGGTCATTCCTGGGTCTTTGTATCTGCTATTTCCTCTGTCAGAAAACTCTACCTGTAATATTCTTATAATTAATGTCTTATTAATGAGTACTCTGCAGGTCTTAACTCATCTTTAGTTCCTCAAAGTACCTCTTCCAGATTACTTAATCCAAAGATGACACACATAGCCTCTGTCAATCACTAACAGATCACCTACTCTATTTTCATTACCAAGATCTGAAATATTCCATTTGTTTATAGATGCATTTGTCTATTTTATGACTCCCTTCACCAGAATATAAAAGATCCACGAGGGCAGGAGTGTATGTTGTCTTGTTCTTTGCTGCATCTCTAGCTCCTAGAAGAGGGTCTGGCACAGCGTAGACCCTGTTAAATAGAGGATAACAGAAAGAAAGAAAGAGGAAAAGAAGGAAAATAGAGAAAAAGGAAAGGAAAGCAAGAAAGAAGAAGGAAGAAAAACCAGTAGAGAGCAGATGAGGTTAGTCCAGCCTCTTCTGGAATTGCCAGAGCCACATCAACTATCAAGAGCCCCTCCTTACTCTGTCTACTATTGTAGGGTAGAGCCACTTTAGGTTTTAAACACAAGGCTCTTCTCCTACGGAAGTCTCCTGTACTGTATGCAGGCAAGACCAATATGTTAGAGCAGCTATTTTCTTTGCTTCTGAGTTTACACTGAGTGTGTGTGTGTGTTTAGGTTCTATTCTGTGCAACAATTCATTGATTGCTGGCTGGGCACAGTGTTTTTTCAGCCCTCTTATTTATTTCTTCTCTCAGTTAAGCCCCATGACCTGTTTTCAATCCATAGGCCTCTGCATAAAACAAAATTTGATTTAAAAAACCTTTTTCCATTTTTTGATTCAGACTGAGCAAAAAAAATAAATCAATTACTAAATGATTTTTTTTTCTCATTTCAGTCAGCATATTTTACGTTAAGGAATTTCTTCTGTTAACTTTCTTTACCATATTTTTATTAAATTAAGCAAAAAAGATTTTTAGAAAAGAGCTCCCATAATCTAATCTACCACTGACCACATCGTCCCCCATCATCAATGTTGCAACTTTTTAGTATATGTTATAATCACATAGATTTAATTTTTGTGTTAAATAGGAAAAAGAGCACAATGTGGGTATCTAATATTAGTGGAAGACTAAATTATGGAACATTTCTTGAATGCAACCCCATGCAGCTTAATAAATACGATTGGGATGTGTCAATGCAGGTTCATCAGTTGTAACAGATGTACCACTCTACTCAGTGAGGCTGATAATGGGAAAGGCTATACCTATGCAGAGGCAGTGAGTATACAGGAAACCTCTGTACTTTCCTCTAAATTTTGGTGTGAACCTAAACTGCTCTAAAAAATAAGGTCTTTAAAAATATAAGAAAGTAGACCTCTATTATAATCAAAACTACAAACAATTATACATCCATGTGATATGGGCAAGAATGACAAGCACCATCAGAGAAAATGGCCAACAGTTTGATGCATGTGACTGATGGACTTGGAGATATCTTTATTTTTTTAAACTTTAATTAAGTTATCATTAATAATAAAACAAAATGTAATAACATTACATTTATACCTGAAATAAATAAATGACCACCTAAAGTAATTTTCAAATCATGAAAAACTTTTCATTCACTAATCAAAACACAGATCTTCAACTGCCACAGCTGTAGGAATTTACTGTGAGGTGTAAACAAGCTTTCTGATCTGCAGTGCTTATAATAGAGGAGTTAAGAAACATGTACAAAAATTACTACTCCATCAGGTAGCTCGTGAAAAATCTTTAATGTGAACTGCTGAACTGCAGTCATGGTATTTCAAACGTGGACAGGTGAAGGCTTCAGATGGAGGAAACAAGAAAAGCCTCAAGGAGAGAAAGGCTTCGAGTTGGTTCCTGAGATGGAGGTAAGCTCCACAGATAATGCCGGAAATGAGAATCTCCAGGTGAGTAAGTGCAGTTCCAGCTCTGATTACCACAGAATCGTATTGAGTCAATAGCATAAGCAATCAGTTAGATTTAAAAAGTGCTTTCAGCCAGAAAGAGCAGCATTCCAGCCTACCTATGAAACTTCTTTCTGGCGAGAATATACTGGGATACAAAAGCCGGCTGCTGAATAACTAGTATCAGTTTTCCCTGAAATGTGTTTTGCAGAAGCCTGGCTCCTGGAGATATTCCACCAAAAACAACCACTCCCATCACAGACTAACAGTCCATAGATCTGCATAATGAAGTCAACACTTCTAAACTTATTTTCCCCACAAAACCCTTTTAGGCTAATAGGCAATACCTATTAACATCTTAGCAGTATAACAGAATTAGGAAGCAATATACTACAATGGTGAAAAGCATAGTAGACTGTGGAGATGAAGTACCTGGGCCGTAATTCCAGCTGACCTCAGGCCAGTTACTTAACCTTTCTGCGTCTTCCTTTCCTCATCTACAAAATGCTAATGATAATAAAAACTGCTTCATAAAATTGTTATGGGACCTCATTTGATCCCCTACAAGTAAATTCCTTAGAACAGCTCCTGACACGTGGTAAGCACTAGGTAATGGTTA
The DNA here is from genome assembly GCF_949987515.2 of Delphinus delphis. Lineage (NCBI taxonomy): Eukaryota > Metazoa > Chordata > Mammalia > Artiodactyla > Delphinidae > Delphinus > Delphinus delphis. The sequence goes on from NC_082698.1 coordinate 43,700,516, forward strand.
TCATTAGAGCAGCCTTCTCTGGGTTCATTATGGGAAAAGGAAGTTTGTGAGATACAAGTAAATGTTAAGTGGGCTTGTCATTGCTGGTATAAAAATCTAAGAAGGCTGTTTTACCCATGACTCTGGCATTTGGACAGAAGCTTCTTTTTTTTCCCTGCAGCAGAGGACCTCAGGAATGAGAGTGGCATGCTCGGGTATATGACATGTTAAGTATGAGATGCCAGTAGTACAGTCTGGTATGTGCAGTAGACTGTAGGCCATGTGAATTTCCAGTCTAGAACTAAAGACAAAGCTTTTAAATTAATTTCCACCATTTCCTCTCCTTTGGGCATATTCCTATATACTAATGGCCTTAGGACTTGGACCCTGCCCCCTTCCTGTCTGTTCTTTTCCTAAGGACTGACTGAGGCTTGATGCTCTGCCGAGAGGCTTCCCTAAAACAGTCCTCTTTTTCGTACTCCATGCACGTACGGAGATATATCCTTATTGTGCAGTAATGGCCAAGCCTGATGTCAATGACTGTGTTGAACTGCTATCCCTTGCCATTAACATACCTGTAACACCTGCATAGCTGACTGACCCCACTTCCCATGAGTGGGCAAATGAGTTCCAAGTCCTAGACCTGACAGTGTATACCCTGCCCCTGTATATATGACTTGAGGATGCCCCTGAAAACATTCTCCCCACCCATGATGATATTCAACATGGTCCAGTCAAGTCAAATGGACCTGGAGTTTGGTTCTGGGGCCTGAGCTGGTAGGGTGGCATGTCTGAGCAAAGTTGACTAAAAATCTTAAGAGCCACAGGACGAATCAGAACCAAAGGTTTCAGAGAGCAAAATGGCTCAATATCGGGGACATAAGGCCACTCATCAAATTCAAGAAGTCTTGAGCCACTACAGATCCTTTGAACTACTGATCCTTCTTTGGAAGCTGTAGGGGTCTTCCTATTTAAACTGCATTCTAACCGAAATGTTGTGGTAATACTACTACCTCAGCTTGGACAATAAGCCATATGTGTATTCCCAGATTTATCTGGTCTGCAGAATCACCTGTTCCTGCTGATCAGCCAGGTATGGAAGCCATAAGGATTCACTGGTTGATGCATATCCCCGATTCCCAACATTTATTTGATTCTCAGTTATTTGCACCTAAGACTGTGCTCTAATCAGCAACAATGACACAATGGCTGAAATACACTCTGCTATGAACTGAATGCTTGTGTCCTCCCCCCACCCCCGCCACCAAAAAAAATGCATATGTTGAAGCCCTAATCCCTAACGTGATGGTATTTGGAGGTGGAGCTGCCTTTGAGAGATAGGTTTAGATGAGGTCATGAAGATGGGGCCCCCGTGATGCAACTAGTGCCCTTATAAGAAGGGAAAGAGGCCAGAACCCTCTCACTTTCTGTCATTTGCAGATACAACAAGGAGGCTGCCATCTACAAACCAGGAAGAGGGCTCTCACCAGATACTCAATCTGTCAGTATCTTGATCTTAGATTTCCCAGCCTCCAGAACTATGAGAAATAAAGGTTTGTTGTTTAAGTCACCTAGACAATGGTATTTTTTAAGGCAGCCCAAGCTGACTAAGGCTTGCTCCAGGTATGCATAATCTTAGAGCATATTTTAAAAGATACCTATGGAATTCTGATACTTGCCACATTCTAACTCTGAAAATCACTCTTGTATAAATGTGCCTAATACATGCTTATTAAATATGAGTTGTTAGTAAGGTTGCCTGTGCATATAAAATATAATTTTTAATATGTAGTACCTTGTTTTTCTTTCTCTCAGTAAATTTAAAATTCTGTATCAGAGTGAAACTCAGTAAGTTAAACATCAATAAGTGGCAGATAGAGATGTAGCCTTTGAAACCTCATATGTTTAGATTATTTCTCCTTCCCATTTTTCTGTCACAGGACTTTGCAAAGTCTAATAAATCTTCAGTTTTCTCCTCTAGTATAATTATTACCCTCATTACTATCAAGAAAATAATATTTAATTTTTAAAGCTCATTGTTTCACCCAGTCACTGTTGACACAAATCAATTCTATTAAGGGAGCCAAAGAGAGCAGTAGCCTGTTTTCTAAGTCCTTTACTAGCGAACACTAAATTGATATGCAAGTAAATATAGTAATATGATAAAAATACTATTTTCTAATTGCCTTGACTTCGATCATAAAATAACCAAGCCATTCAGTGCATTAATTTTCATGAGCTATCTCCAAACACTAAAAGTGAGTCAGCTGTGTGATACACAACATCAATCATTAAATCAATAACCCCTATAGACATGGTCTATGGTTCAGTTCTTTAGGCACTATGTTTATTTCCAAGATAATATTAATTATGTAACAGTACTTCTGCCCTTGGGCAAGTTGCTTCCATTTATCAGAGAACACGGACAACTCTATGGTTTCTTAGCTGGGTGAGTGACTGTTGACAACCCTTCAGAAGCATGAAGAACGTCAAGTTTTTAATACCTGCAGTATAAAAATAAGCATATCATCACCCCGAGATAAGAAACCTTACGCTACTGAAATGAAATCAAGTCACTGGCAATATTGTACCAAACACACTGACACATTTTTGTTATTGTAATTTTATGTGGCATTCTCTAAGGACATGCAATATATGTCACACTTCAAGACTGCAAAAAATTCCTTCACCTTTAAGCAAGAAAGCTGAAGAATGTTCTCCCTACCCATTACCTTATTTCTTAAAAAGAGGAAGCCTTTGCTTAAAGCTTTGCTTGGTTTAGCAATCAAATTATCCATTGTAAAACAACGTTGAAATTTATAATGTATTAAGAGTATTCTCTCTGGAATTATTTTCATCATATTACTGAGAATACAATATTATGGGTGACTCAGTGGAAATAAATAATTCACTAGCAAGTTACAATGTCCCTTTCTGAATTTAATTGTAGAGCCCGTGATATTACATACTATTACAAAGGAGAAAAAACCTTAGCATAAGAGTTAATTTTCATGAAGAAACAAAATCTAAGCATTGGAATCTATGCAGAATTTAAAGTTACCAAGTCACTGACAAAGTAGCTAGTAAAAGATAATTGTACACTTGTGTGAAAAAGCCACTGGTTGATGCTCATTATGTGTCACAGGAGCCAGCGAATTTACAGTTTGTCTTTCCAGAGTAGAGGGATTTGTAAGGCAAGACAGGGGCTGGCTGTAGCACCAAAAGCAGGCTTAAAGTGCAACTAGCTTTCCAAAGATTCTTTAATGTGAATGTTATTTTTAAAGTCAGATAAAAATAATAAATATTTTAAGCAATCAAGTACCTTTGCAAATCATTTTCAACTTTTGCATAATGTGGGAAATGTTTCTAATCATAGTTTAGCCAGTAAACTTTTTAATAAAACATTTTTACCTAAAATCTAATATATACATGTAAATATATACATGTATAGCTGTCAAAGCGAAAGAAAGTTTCTCAACTCTGTGAGTTAAAAGAACTAACCTACCTCTACACCCTACATCTAGGAATCACTAAATTTCAATTTAAAAGTTGATCAGTCAGGGTTCAACCCCTGAAAATAAAATGTATTCTAGCTGATTTTTAACAGAAAGGGTACTGTACCACTTACATAATGATTAGATGACTGAAATAACAGACCATGGCTAGAGCTTCCAGGATGGATTTTCAAAGCCACATCACAGGGCTGGGCCACCCTAAGGGCTGCTGCTTCTCACAAGATCAGAATGGCCCCTACCAAATTAGAAAGCCCACAAGCCTAGCTGCTGACTTCAAATCAACCATCTCTACTTGGGAAACTACCAGCCAAATGAGGAAGCCATACTATAGGAGGAATCAGAAACTGTTATTTCCTTTTCTAAAGAAAAATGTTGGCACAAGATAGAGATTCCATAGCTTCTACAGGTACCTGATCACAGCAAAAAGAAGCTGACTCACCCTGAGAAACTAATTCGATATCCATTGTATTTAATAATATCCAGTCCCACTCTACATATGGTTCTTAGCTTATTCCTAAAAGTATTTACCTCCCACTGGAGATTATCAAACTTACTAGGCAATTTGTTGAACCAAGATCCCATGAAAATTCAGAATAGCTAACAGTAGCATTATTGTTTCACTAAAAATTTAAGCATAGTTATTAATTATAGGATACTGTTCAGAAGTGTTGACATATAAATATTTTGCTAAATGGTATGCAGGAACACATAGGACTAAGTGTCTGCAAGATTATAAAACCCAAGAGTTGAAAATGACCTTATAGATCAGCAGGTACACCCCTTTTCCAGGCAAGCATGTCTGAAGGGTAGTCATCCAGACTGTGTTTGGGCATGCACTGGTAAGGGGCACTCTGGTAGATGCATTATCCGACTCAATTCCTCACTCACCCTTGGGGTCCCCAATGCTAATGAGATGCAGTGTATTTCCCTATCACTTCTCTTTTCTCAAATCCGAAACAATGCATTTCTCCTTATATGCATCCACAACGTCTTTTCCATCCCTTGTCAGTTACAACAGCAGACACTGTTGGTGCCATGCACAGGTTCTTGGAATCCCTTTTACTCAATTAATGTGTCTGTTGCCACTAAGAGCTTTCTCCTGCCACCTTCTCTGAAGGAGTACCCTTGGATAATGAAAGCTGTCTTGCCTGGAAACACATGCAAGGTTGTGACCACTCTCCATTACATCCAGTAGCCAGTGACTGGTGTGAGGGGTACAAAAGCCCAACCCTCTTTATAGTTGAGAACTCACCACAGGATCAGACTGAGGCTAGACTTCACCTGGAGACACACCTCTCTGACTAGTTTCTCTCTCCTGCTTCCTCACTCCCTTTCAGGTTTCTCTTGAAAGCACTGCTTTCAATCACTAGCATAGAAATCTCTGTCTCAGGCGCTATGTCCAGAGGCCCACCTACAATGCTACCTTCCTTCAATCTATCCTCAGACACATTTTCTAAGCCCACTTCTTTGCTTATTCTGTATCCTCGAGCCCAAAGAATGACACATAGGAAGCATTCGATACATGCCCGAAGAATGAATATCAATAGTACTTTTCATTGATGATTAAAAACTTATTATTGTTTTGTAGTTTTCTGTGATTCCTGAATTTACTTTGTCCTTAGCATCTTGACTGTGGGTTCATACCTTTCTCTGAATTGTTTTCCATTATAAGAATCCCATATCCTAAATATACTGGATTTCCTGGTAAACACAATTTTTAAACCACAGTATCACAGAACAAAGTTCTCTTTTCCCTAGAACTTTCATAGTGCAGATTTTTTTTTAATCAAAAGACAGGAATATTGGATGAGAGCTCTAAAGGAAAATATTGCCTTTATTTTGTGTACAACTTGTGGACCGTGACAGAATTCAATATCTAGGCAGACAGGTATGCTAGATGGATAATATTAGAGTTAGTTCTGTTATCTGGGATGAAGAAGAATGCCACCTCCTTTCTATGAGGTCTCATGACAGCCTCCCTAGAATAGGTGAAGTATTTCTCATATCCAGATGACATATGTGAGCACCATACAGGATGTCCTGGGTCCTCTCATCTCTTATGAGAATGACATCATAAAACAAGGAGATACAACATTAGACAAATACAAATACTGAATACAAGCTTATCAGAGTATAGGCAGTGCCATAAGACCCTGGAGAGAGTTGAGGTCATTAACTAAATACTGTTCCGTATTGGTCTTTCTAGCAACCAGCATTTAATGCTGGTCTTTTCTTCCTTTCTTCCCCATAACACTATTTCTTTAGCACTGTGAAAGGATATGTGATTGTAACTTTCCTTTCAGCTGCTTTAAGTTTTAATTATCCTTACACAGCCAAAATTCCTCTGCTAACACTGAAAACAATTTGTAGCACACCATCCTTGTCATCCTGTTTCAGGAACAGTGGAACTTTAAATATACAGGGGCCTGCGTTGTCTTCTCTGTTAGGATTTTCCTTTATCCTCTTAATACACCCTTTTTATGGTGTACAGTCATTTGTCTTCTTGGGCTTCAGGCTTGTTACTAGTCTCCTTTGTAACTAGAGTATAGGTAATGACAGATATTCCAAGAAGTCAAGAGCAACAGAGCTGTATTTATAGAATATTGGCAGAGCTCACTTGGGGGAGGCGGTGTTGTATATCGTAACTTAAGAAATCAGATTAAATGGCCATTTAGTAGTAGCAGAACAAATGCACAATTCAAAAGTAAAAGGGAATACAAAACATTTATGAAGCGTCCTCTAAGAAAGGAGAAATTGTTATGATTTTGAAATCATTATGAAACAAAAAAAAGGCTAGGGATACTTTTTCATGCATTGTTTACAAAATGCATTACTAAAAGAATTTTAATCAACTTCATTGTAAACACAGAGAAACACATGGTTGAAATTTTAATAACACAGTAAAGCCACATATATAATATGGCAGCATTATTACATTTTTTAATGAGCAGTTACCTTTTAAAGAGATTATAAATTCAGTATAGGCAAATTTGTACTTGTGTTATATAAATACACATAATTTTTGAATGTTAAACAGAACAGCTAGCTGCTATTAAGAGAGTGAAAAATTCCCACAAACAAGCCACATAAAGATAATTCCCGTGTTAAGTTGGAATTGACTACCAAATAGGAAATTTTTTCAGGGAAGGATGTTTTAGGAAAATTTTTATCTGCAAAAAGAGATCACTGGATTAACACAAGTTGGTTTTGTTGAATCCTTGTAGAGACTGTCTCCAGATGTTTCTGTCAGTTCTTGAATACATTTCTGCATTTCTACAAATTTGGAGTATATATTGGAGACAACGTCACTGACACATTTGCATAAATCAATATAAAAGGAATGATTCTGAGGTAAAGGATATAAAAAAAACAAAGTTCCGGATACTTAGATTGAAGAGTATTAATAATTGTATTAAAAATAGCATCACAACTTTAAGTACTATAAAAACTCTTATTTTGTAAGGTATTTCATTTTGAATTTATGAACATGCAACATAGTACAATTTCCTCTCTTAAGAGTTTAACATTAAGCCAGACCAGACCAAAAAAAGACCAGAATTTGAAATCCTCCAACAGCTCAAAACTATACCAAATTTACATATATGCTAAGTGTTTTAGAAGCAAAATCAACTATCATGACTACAATCAAGGAAAGAAGGAACAGTCACTGAAAGCAAATTTAATATTCACCATAGCCTGGGAGAAAATCTCTGGGACCAGGACTCAGATCAGGACTCAGATTATTTGGTTGTTGTGAGCAACTTCATTAACTGACGGTGAGGCCTCAGAATATCACTTGAATCTCAGATTCCTTCCCTCTGTCAACTGTAGGCACTGTGCCCACCTACATTACATGGGTAAAGTGAAAATAAAATAAGGAAACAGCCATGAATGTGTTTAAATATGCTGACGCCAAAAGCAATAAAGACAGTGAGCCTGCCTGGCCTAGCCTGAGCCTACCCTCATGGATATCACTTCTTACCACCTTGCCCCTTGGCCTCTGGACTCCTCACACCTGCCACCTTCTGTCAGTTTCTCCCCACCCCAGTGTTAGGTCATTTCCCACTGGCTCTTTGCCCATGATGTTCTTTCACCTGGAATACACTTCACTTCTGTGCCCCACCCTCTCTGCAAACCTCTCTAATCCATTTCTAGTCATTCTTCAGGTCTTGGCTCAAACACTGTTTCCTCAAGGCAACATTCTTAGACCTACCCTTTGAAATTAAGTCAAGGTCTCTCTTCCATACATTCTTAAGGCATCATTAACATTCCTTCAGAGCACCTGTCTCCCACAATCAATCAAATAAATAGGCGAATCTACACAACCTCTTCAAGAGAGAAGTTAGACCATTTGAAGACTTAAGATTCCTCTCCTAACCAAACTTCCCTTTCTACTCCTGCACCAAAAAAAAAAACAACAAGAAAACAGACTGAATTATTAAGAACTCCATCTGGACATACATAAAATATTATTCTGAAAGCCAAAACTCACTTCTAACAATTTCAGAACACACAACAGATAAACAAATAGAAATAAGTAAATAAAACTACACATGATTTGTCAGAATTAACAAAAAGTCATTTTCAACTAATAAAATGGAATTTATATTTTGAAAAGAATCTTTTTCTTAAACTTTCAAGCACTCACAAAAACTAGAAAGAGGCTTACCAAGTATTATGTAGAAAAAGATTTACAATTACATTACAGTGTCTTTCACTGGGATGTAAGTTATATTAAATATTGTACTTGTAGTGCTTGAAAATTACTCTCTCTGGTAGTTTTAAATATTTCCTTCATAGTCTTTATATTATTGAGGTTTTACTGAAAATAATATAAAAATAAATTTCAGTACAACAACGGATTTTAAAATTACAAATTCTGAATTTAAAAGACTTGAATAGTGATATTGTTGGTTAAATTTCAATCAGTGTCTACATTTTTATAGGTAGAAATTAATTTTATGGGAATTATATATATATATATATTTTTAAAGAGCTTTAAAATGCTTGGCTTTTTATTTATTTATTTATTTATTTTTGGCTGTGTTGGGTCTTCATTTCTGTGCGAGGGCTTTCTCTAGTTGTGGCAAGCGGGGGCCACTCTTCATCACGGTGTGTGGGCCTCTCACTATCGCAGCCTCTCTTGTTGCAGAGCACAGGCTCCAGACGCGCAGGCTCAGTAATTGTGGCTCACGGGCCCAGTTGCTCTGCGGCATGTGGGATCTTCCCAGACCGGGGCTCGAACCCATGTCCCCTGCATTAGCAGGCAGATTCTCAACCACTGCGCCACCAGGGAAGCCCGGGAATTATATTTTAATGCAATGAAATAGTACTGCCATCAGAGTTGATCTTTTGCTTCTGAAAGTTTCTCAGTTCACATAGGAATATTGCAGCCGCAGAAGCCAGGGCCACACAGAGCTTGAGAGATCCTTATCAGTTGGACTGTGTCAGAAATAGAAACTCATTTTAACAGAGATAAACCAAGCTGGATTTAGAGAAGCCTTTCCAGTCAACAGTGCCAGAAACCTGTGAACTCAAGCATCCCCAAGATAACTTTGAGACTACATACTTTAAAAAGCAGCATTTTTTAAATTCCAAGGAAGTAGTTATTTCATCCGATTTCATGAGCATGTTCTAATTACCATGCTGATGTCTCCAGGCAGCCATTATCCTAAGGATTCATACCAAGCACCTGAATGACCCCTCATTATCCAAGGAGCTAAGAGGTAATAACTTTCCTTGGATGGAGTTAGTTTTCCTTGGAAGTGAGGATTTATTATTTCTTTTTCTCTGGTCCAGGTATAAATGACAGTTCGTATACTCTCAACTTTCCTGGTTTGCAGATTTATTGTTCGATCCTTGCGCTTTGGTTTTATTATTATTATACAATTTTTCTGTTTAAGTGAATGGCAAATTTACTTTCTTTGATGAGGAGCTAGGGAATTAAAGCATTAATGCTCTAAGGAAAAGATTTTAATTTCTGATTGATATTTATAAGACTGATAAATCCTTCCACCAGGATGCATTGCTGGTGGAAATATAAATCGTTATAGCTTTTCTGGAATGCAGTAAATATTAAATTAAAATCTCTGGGATGTTATATCATTTCTAAGGCATTATCCCATATGTAAAGGCACTACAACAAAAGACACATGTAAAGGGGAGTTTAGAGCAACTGCATGTTTATAGTGCAAAAAAAACCAAAAACCTAGACACAAAAAATAAATATCCACCACCAAGTAAATAGTTTGAATAAATGTGAATCCATCCCTCATTATAGTAGCTATTCAAAAGAGTGAGCTGTCCTCAAATTCCAGCAAAATGATGAATTTATCAGCAAAAAAACAAAAAGAAATCTCCACGTGCTAAAAGCAAGGAAGAAGCTGAAAACCAGAGCAGTGGGCAAGAGAGCCAACACTGCAGTAGCACTGGGGAAATATTGGAGCTGCAAGGGCTAGAGGTTTAGCGTTTAACATCCCCACAGAACAGGAGAACAGGCCTTAGGCCTACATCAGGCAGGGGACTTGAACTCAGCACTCTGCAGATAACTGGACCCTGAAAGGGCTACAAGTCCAACGCAAACACTCCATTTAATCAACTCACTGACCCAGGGAAATGACAAAAGAGGTTTGACAGATGCCTTCAGTGCCCTGTCCACGTCTCCCGAATGTGGAGAGCAAATACCTGAGTCACCAATAAAATGTAACTGTCTGAGGAATTACTGTAGGTTTTTTGCTTTGTGCATAAATAGGGCAAATGAACTGTTGGAGAGAATGTCCCTCAGAAGTATCCTGACCAATGACAGCTGGTGTGTGGGTATATAAACATCTCAACATTTTCCCTCTGCTGGGGAAACTCTGGGGTAGGTTCTACATTATCTCTAGCAGAATTGTGCTCTAGTTACCCACAGTGGTAACCTCATCCTATATACTAAAAGTGAGCATGTGGGAACTGAAAATAAAAATCCTGTATCATTTACAATGGTCAATCAACTTTTGTTGGTTTTCTTTCCCTCTTTGTCTCACTTTGGCCATTCTCCTACCGCTATTATCTGGGATAACTTCCCAAATAAACTACTTGCATGTGAATCCTTATCTTGGGGTCTCCTTCTGGGGAAACCCAAACTAAGACAGGTTAGGTCTGTCCTGGATATGGAAGGAAAAAGCAATTCTACTGTGAGGATTGCTTTCCACTGACTTGGAGCTCATATTTACTATGCACAGGCGGTACAGAGAAATATCCAGCCACTGAATTACTTAGAAAATTGGGGAAAGGCAAATAATGCATCTAAGCCTCCTGACAAAATTTAAAACCATTCCAGAAGAATGCTTTCCCAAAACTTGCCATATTTACCTTCTTCAAGGGAGAACATTTTTATGTGCTTAAAATGAGTTCATAATACATTATTAAAACACACAATCCTCCATGAATTAGAGTCCAAGACAAAATAAGCATGGATTAGTGCTCTCTAAAACGTGAAATAACAAAAACATGATGAATTAATAAAATATCTTTAAAATTATTAGTCATTGTTAAAATTACAGAAACAATAAGGAAAAATACATAATTATGATGATGTTAGCTAACGTTTTCTCAATGTTTATGATGAGCTAGGCAATCATTCATGGGCCAAAATAATGTACAATTTCTAGATAAGCTAATAACTTGGGTTTTGTTTACTATTTTTTTTGGTACTGACACAAAAAAACTGGTTTTCTCACAAGAATAAATGCATACATCACTACTCTTTTCAACATGGTACTAGAAATTTTAGCCACTGCAATGAAGCAAGAAAAAAAAAGACATATATTGGAAAGGAAGAAATAAAACTGTATTTGCAGACCACATGATTGTCTGCAAAGAATCCCAAGGAATCTACAAAAATATTTCTTGGACTAATAAGTGAGTTAATCAAGTTTGCAAGATACAAGAAAAACACACACAATAAAAGATCAATTGCTCTTCTATGCACTAAAAATGAACATGTGGAAACTGAAAATTAAGAACACAATACCACCAACTATTGATCCCCAAAAAATGCTTACATATAAACTTAACAAAACATGTACAGTATAGCACACTGAAAATTAGAAAAAGCTGATGAAAACAATCCAAGTAGACCAAAATAAATGGTGAGATTATGCCCATGGATTGGAGGACCTGACATAATAAAGTTACCAATTCTCTCCAAATGGATCAGAGTTTAATGCAATTTCACTAAAATCTCAGCAAAGTTTGTTTTAGATCTAGATGAGCTAATTTCAAAATTTATATGAAAAGGAACTGGCCCTTGAATAGCAAAAATAATCTTGAGAGGAAAAAAAGAAGAAAGTAGGAGGTATCATTCTAACATATTAAGTTTTGCTATACAGCTACAGTAACCAAGACTGTGTGGCATCAGCAAAAGAGACACATAGGTCAAAAGAATAGAACAGAGAACCCAGAAATAGACCCACACAAATATGCTTAATTGATCTTTGAATAAAAGAGCAAAAGCAATTCAATGGAAAAAGGATAACCTATTCAAAAACTGGTGGTGGAGAAACTGGACATCCACAGGCACAAATGAATAAATAAACCCCAGCCTGAATCTCATACCTTATGTAAAAAAACTAACTGAAAATGGATTATGGACTTAGATGTAAAACAGAAAACTATAGAACATTTGGGAAAAAACTGTAAGAGAAAGTTTGGGGACGTAGAAAAAGGAAAGAGTTCATCTTAACAACAAATATACAATCCATAAACAGAAAACTTGATGAATTTCACCTCATCAAAATTAAAAACGTTTGCTCTGTAAAGACCCTGTGGAGTGAATTAAAAGGCAAACCACAGACTAAGAAAATATTTGTAAACCATTTATCTAACAAAGGACTGCTATCTAGAATACACATATACAAAAAACTCTCAAAACTCAACCACACACATAAAAAATTCAGCTAGAAACTGAGCAAAAGACATGAGCAGACATCTCAGCAACTAGGATATACAGATAGCAAGTAAGTTCATACAAATACATTCAACATCTTCTTCATTAGAGAAATGCAAATTAAAATCTCACTGAGTTATCACTACATGCCTATCAAAATAGCTAAAACTAAAATAGTGACAACACCAAATGTTGGTGAAAGTGTAGAGAAGCTGAATCACTCATACATTGCTGGTAGGAATGTAAAATGGTACAGCCACTCTGGAAAACAGTTTTTTATAAAACTAAACATGTAATTATCATACACCCAGAAATTGTACTCTTATTCCTTTATCCCAGAGAAATAAAAATTCACATCCATATGAAAAGCTGTACACAGTTGTTTATATCAACTCTATTCATAATAGCCCAAAACTGGAAATAACACAAATGTCCTTCAATCACTTCAATGAGTGAATGCTTAAACAAACTCATGTTATGTGATATGACATCCATATCACGTAAGACTACTCAGGAGTAAAAAGGAACAAATTATTGACACATGCAACAACCTGGATGAATCTCAAGTGAATAATGTTGAATAATAAAATACAATCCCAAAAGATTACATATTATAGGATTCCATTTACATGACATTCTCAAAATGTTTTATAAACTAAGAACAGATTAGTGGTTGGCAGAAGTTGGGGATGGCGGGGGAAGAAGGTTATGGTGGAGGGAGGTGGGTATGGATGTAAAAGGGCAGCATGAGGGACACGTGCTATATCTGAACTGTAGTGGTGGGCACACAAAACTACACGTGCTAAAATCGCAAATCATAGAATTAACATACACACATTTCACATACAAGTAAGTCTAAGTAAAAAGGAGGAAACTGGAATAAGATCAGTGGATTGCACCAATGTCAATACCCTGGTTGTGATACTGTACTACAGTCTAAGATGTTATCATTGGGGAAACTTGAGTAAAGGATACAAGGGATCTCCCTGTGTCATTTCTTACGATTGCATGTGAGTCTACAATTATTTCACAATTCAAGTGTATTTTAAAAATAAGTTAATGAACACACAAAAAGGTATACAGAAATGTGTAAACAAAATCCATGAAAAATACATTTTACAAAACAGTTCCCAGTTTTCTGTAATTTCTGTACTTGAGTTTGGTTTGCAATGGTCTGAACCAGAGAACTTCTTAGGAAGGGCTTACACTTTATGTAATAAAGTAAAGTAAGTAGCATCACAACATATCACAGTGAAAGAACATGAGGGACTATCCCCTGATAGTCCAGTGGTTAGGACATGGTGCTTGCACTGTCAGGGTCTGGGTTTAATACCTGGGAACTATGATCCCGCAAGCCGCTCCCACAAGCCACACAGTGAGGCCAGAAAGGAAAGAAAGAACATGAGATTCTGAGCAGAGTAACTAGGTTGAAATTTGGTCTTTGCTACTTCCCGGATGTGTTTCCTTAGGAGAGTTATTTAACCGCTTTAATCTCTAATTTTCCTATCAGAAAAAATGCAAATCATAGTATCCAATTCACTGGGTGTTCTGAGCATCAAAGGAAGGAATACATGTATGGCACATGGTACAGACATTATACATAGTAAGAGCTCATTTAACTTAAATGTGGTTTATATTTGTATGTGTTGCGGTGTAGCACAGGTTGTACTTGGATTCTGAGTTATGGTTTAAGGGTCTCTCTCTCCACACACACAGATACACACACACACACACACACACACACACAATATTCAACAGAGATAGGTTAGACAATTGTGAAAAGGAAATTCACTTTTTTTTTCCAGAACCCCAAAGCTCTGCTTTATCCCATGGGAGAAAGACCAATTTACATATCACAAGGCAAGTATGTAATGACACATGGGTATCCAAATTAATGTGTATTTCTGATGTATTACAGTGATGTTTCATAGACACTTATACATTGGAACTACAGAAGTGGCCAACTGGGCTCACTCCTTGTATATCTTGTATATCAACACTTACCCACTATTATTTAATGCCCACAACAATACTATGGGGTAAGTATTGTTATCAACACTTTACAGATGAGGAAACTGAGGCTTAGAAAGATTAAGCAACTTGCCCAAGGTCAGAGAGCTAAAATCTAAAAGCAAAAACTTAAACACACAATCATCTGACCCTAAAGCCAATGTTCTAGTTATTCTATACAGCTAAATATCATATCAGGAATTTAGAACCTTTTTTAAGTATTTTTCCTCTCTTGTCCATGAAGTGAATTGCCTCATAAGGGCAGCTTTTAACAAGATGATAGATTCACTCCCAAAGTTTAAAACTTGACTTACTATAAAATGAACCAAAGAAATTATTTCTTTGCACACATCTGGGTGTGTCCTTTTGTAGTGATGATTTCTATTTCCTTTGTCAATTTAGATTCTGGTATATTATGCTTGCTTAAAATATACTACCGATGACCAGCTTTGAAACCTCACTGGGTTCTCGTAAGTGTAACAGATTTATCTAAGTCCTCAAACTCCAATAGGAAGTAGAATGATATCCTAAAATATATACATGGTTTTGTTTCCTAACTGTCCCTTTAATGATACCTTCCCTGACATCATGTCTTGTCCCATTTTACCCTTGCCATAAACCTTTAAGGAAAGTACTTTTATTATTCCCATTTTTTCTTAACATCTTTATTGCAATATAATTGCTTTACAACGGTGTGTTAGTTTCTGCTGTATAACAAAGTGAATCAGCTATACATATACATATATCCCCATACCTCCTCCCTCTTATGTCTCCCTCCCACCCTCCCTATCCCACCCCTCTAGGTGGTCACAAAGCACTGAGCTGATATCCCTGTGCTATGCAGGTGCTTCCCACTAGCTATATATTTTACATTTGGTAGTGTATATATGTCCATGCCACTCTCTCACTTCATCCCAGCTTACCCTTCCCCCTCCCCATGTGCTCAAGTCCATTCTCTATATCTGCATCTTTATTCCCATCTTGCCCCTAGGTTCATCAGAACCTTTTTTTTTTTTTTAGATTCTATATATATGTGTTAGCATACACTATTTGTTTTTCTCCTTCTGAATTACTTCACTCCGTATGACAGACTCTAGGTCCATCCACCTTACTACAAATAACTCAATTTTGTTTCTTTTTATGGCTGAGTAATATTCCATTGTATATATGTACCACATCTTCTTTATCCATTCATCTGTTGATGGATACTTAGGTTGCTTCCATGTCCTGGCTACTGTAAATAGAGCTGCAATGAACATTGTGGTACATGACTCTTTTTGAATTATGGTTTTCTCAGGGTATATGGCCAGTAGTGGGATTGCTGGGTCATATGGTAGTTCTATTTTAGTTTTTTAAGGAACCTCCATACTGTTCTCCAAAATGGCTGTATCAATTTACATTCCCACCAACAGTGCAAGAGGGTTCCCTTTTCTCCACACCCTCTCCAGCATTTACTGTTTCTAGATTTTTTGATGATGGTCATTCTGACTGGTGTGAGGTGATACCTCATTGTAGTTTTGTTTTGCATTCCTCTAATGATTACTGATGTTGAGCCTCCTTTCATGTGTTTGTTGGCAATCTGTGTATCTTCTTTGGAGAAATGTCTGTTTAGGTCTTCTGACCATTTTTGGATTGGGTTGGTTGTTTTTGGATATTGAGCTGCATGAGCTGCTTGTATATTTTGGAGATTAATCCTTTGTCAGTTGCTTCATTGGCAAATATTTTCTCCCATTCTGAGGGCTGTCTTTTCATCTTGTTTATGGTTTCCTTTGCTGTGCAAAAGCTTTTAAGTTTCATTAGGTCCCATTTGTTTATTTTTGTTTTTATTTCCCTTTTTCTAGGAGGTGGGTCAAAAGGGTCTTGCTGTGATTTATGTCATACAGTGTTCTGCCTATGTTTTCCTCTAAGAGTTTTAGAGTGTCTTGCCTTACATTTAGATGGTGACCAAAGGATTTTTTGTTTTGTTTTGTTTTACTACAGTTCTCTGCCAACATCAAGCACATCTTAGATTCTACATACAAATCCAATTTAAAAGTTTATAACCAATTCAAATTTTTAAAACCCCGGACCACCTATCTCATTGACTACCATTACTTTATATGCATTTATATACATTCATTCAGGACCAGGTACAGAATATTATTCAATAAAGTTTGGAGCAATGAATATGTCAGACCTAAGTTCATTCACTCGCTAATGGTCACTAAAAGTAAACATTAAAGAAATGTGTTTTTAAACACTAATTAGTATAAATCTGATAGAGTAATAATTTCTGGATTCATTAAAATTTAATTGAAATGTCAATTAAGATTGAATTATATTAGTGCTGGTGGTTTAGAAACTAAACAATAAAGCTAGAATATGCCAATTTCTTGGTGATTAATTCATATTAGATATAGTCACTATACTGCCTTGGATATATACTTTTGACTCAGAAATAAAAGTGAACACATTGATCATGATTTAACAATTTGCAGGGTTCAGATTTGATTTTCTGCCTTAACTCAAGAATTAAATCAAAATTCATAGATAATATGTTTTAATCACTAACTATTCCTAGTTATTATTAGTTAATTATTTTAACTATTGAAGGTTTTTGATGTTTTATAAGGATTCTTAATCTATATAAAATATAACAGATATAGAATATGTCGGTGGTTGTAACGATTCAGGAATTCAATATACAAGCCATTTTAATACCTAGGAAAATGGGGAATAATTATCAGTTTTCTAAATGGACTTTCATTTATCTAATCTTCTTTGAGCAGTTCTATGTGCCAGGTACTGCTCTGTACTGATTCCATAACAGAAGAAAAAGTTCCTGTCTTTAGGAAGTTTACATTCTATTGAGTAGGATAAGGAAAGACAATCATTACCAGCAAAATTTATCTAGGTTTTCACTCATAATGGTTATTTCCTTCTCTTTATGTTATTCATATTCTTTGTTCATGTTTTGCAAATTGAAATGGCATTACAAATCAGAAATCGTAATGGCATACCAATGAATAAAAAACGATTTTGGTTGAATTTTCTCTTGATTAGAACAGATTTCTCGTAAGAGGACATTGTGTTTCATTTTGTTGAATATGGTGACTAATGTTTAGTTTTGGATCTTAACATTAATAACAATGGCCAAACTTGATTGATATCTAATTCAGGCACATGACATTAACAATCTAGTTTTGGCAGTATGGCATTTAATCATGTATAATTATTTTAAATAGATATGCATTAAGAGAAAAAAATTACTCTGCTATAAAACATGCTCTCACGAGAATTAATAACAGATTGTGTGAATTCACTGCAGTCTGACATTTGTTCCGATTAACTAGAGAGTCAAGAGTAACTTGTTCTTTGAATAGCCTGGCGTATCTTTTCAAAACAAGATTGCTAATATCACCTTCCAATTCAATGTTTATTTATGTTCAGTCACATAGAGACAATTATAAGCCCCATATTCTAAAAACCCAAATCATTACCTTTCCAACCCTTTCCTGATGGCTTCAATGGAATTAGATTTGCTAAAATGGTTAAATACTCACAAGAAAAAAGAGAGTAATAAGTGACAGGAATCCTGCAGTATGAAAATATTCATAGTTCATTTACCCTGGTCTTCCCTTTTACACAATAGTATACTATAGACAGTTTTGTTGATGCATGAAAAGCTCCTATTTTTATGTCATCCACTTTATCTCTCAAAGTCTAAAACAATAGGTACAACTATCAATTAAAAAATCAAGGCAATAATGTTTGATTCAAATATTTCTACAACCAGACATTTTATAAAAATTTCTTGGCAGAAAGCAGGGAGCACCAACCTAAAACAGCGCAATTTAAAACTGGAGGTTTTTTTAAAACTCTCTGTATATACATATCCATTATACCCTTGACCCTTGTGCCACTGCTTATGGCTAAAAGCAACAATTTCAGAACATGTGAGAGTAGCAAAGGGAAGATATAAACATCTCATTTTTCAGGGGAAAGACTGAAGGAAAAAATGCTAGTACCCAGAATGTTTATCATCATTTGGTGCAGTTAACATTTAATGTCTCAAACTGTCAGTAATTTCTCACAAGAAGCAACAGCTGAGAAATGCCAAAATCCAGTTGATTTGAACCTGTAAGTTTCACCCCAAGATCAGCTTTGTAGAGGTGCTGACAGGATCATTTCATAAAAGTTAGCTGTATTTAATTCAGTTCGGCTTCAAATGTAAATATTTTACTGGATTTTAAAATTACAATTTTTGGTAAGATCTATACGAGTATGCCTAATAAATTACATCACTAAAATAACTTAATAATCAGTAGAAAAATAATAAAAGCTTTGAAACAAGTGTGTAAATCCTTTCTTTTAGCATATAAGAATCTGAAAGGAAACTAAGAGAATCATGGGAAAATACGAGTGAAGACTGTGAAAAGCATAGCTTCCCTCCCTAAATGGGATTTGCCAATGACTTCGGGTTATAAGTGTAAGACTCATTAACAACAGCAAGGAAAGGATAAGAAGATCAATGGCTTAGTTACTCAGAATTTTTCATTAATAACTTATACTCTCCATTTCCTTAGGAGCCTGAAAACAGTAAGAGAAGTAGATTGCCTTCAAATGGATAGGCCCATATGGTAGCAATCAGTTTGGAGTTTGAGACTCTAGATAAACTCATTCTTCACTGCACCATGAGGCAGTGTCTTACATACTGGAAAACAGCACACATGTGAATCATCATTGCCAGCAAAACTCAAGGAAATATACAGCTAATACACCCCTCTTAAATTAAAACAACTTATTTTATAAGCACCTAACGACTCTGTGTGTTTAACTGAAGATACAATCAATGCTAGACTGAATATTTTATTCTGATGAAAATAAAAAATTGCATTTTTCTGAGGCTTAGTTCTTGATAAAACACCAGTAACACCACTTTTCCTACGTCAATGATTCTGATTATTCCATTTTCTCTATGCTTATAAGAGGGATAACGACTAACCCAAACACCAGTGTCTTGTCTTTATTTTATTCATGGAAACAGAATTATAATATATGTAGGCTTGAGGTATGTAACTACAAATAATTGAGTTTTAAGTGGAAGTGGGCTACCTGAACAAATTCCTTCCTTTCTACAAAATTCCAATCTCCATCAGAGGCCATGAAAATGTATTTTCTACTACTGACATTCTGGGGAAACAATTTATCCTGTAGGGAGATTTAAGAATTCCTACACTATAAAAAGGGTAAGGCTAAAAAAAAAAAAAATTCATTCCATATAGCTGTATCACAAAGTGTGAGACCAGGAACCTCTTGATTTACAACTACAATAGACACCAAGCAGTATATTATAAAAGATATTGGTTTCCAAATATACGTAGGACATATTCTTTATGTCTGGATATATCTCTTTCAATTGTAGTCAGCAAAATATGACTTACACTTTAACTGGCTTAAGAGAAAGACATATCCTCTATCAATGACAAATGGATAAAACAGAACTACCAGATCTTCCTTCAGATGCAAATATTTTAGCAGATTTACCCGGAGTCAAGGTTTTCTCCCAAAACTTTATAAGGATAAAGGAGACAATGTAGTGAGAGCTTTCATAGATTCCAAAGCTTTATTCAAAATAAAATATTGGATATTGTCATCAAGCAGATCCTGTTCCAAAAAGTTATTCTATGGAGTTTGAAAATGAGATAGGTACTAGATTACAGAGGATTTTTGCTGCAAATAATAGGCATCCATCTTGAAGGAGCGCAAGCAGAGAATATATTAATCATAAGGATGCTGGTTGCCGCAGAGAACCCAAGTTGAGGAGTGGGATAAGGCCTCTGCAGCAAGCTAGAACTCAGGACTTAGAACATCACCACGGCTGTTCCTCCTTTTCTGTGGACTCCTGTCTATATATCTGCTCTGGTCCTCTTCCCCTTTCCTCCTTACACCTTTCCCCCTTACAAAACCATTTATCTCTTCCCCAAGACCCTCCCCTGACACCCAAGCTTGGATCAATCCCAACTCCAGACTTAAAGGGGGCCAATAAATCCATCTTTCAGAATTTGGGAGCTAGGATTGAAGCTGTAACATGTAAATTCTGGGAGATTTAAACTGCTGATGCCATTTTTGTTCATAAGACGCTCTGACCCTCATCTCAGGTGAGCCCTCTGCCACACATGAAGTGACCAACTACTACCTCCATTTCGAAACTCTCCACCACTATTTAAAAATTCAATTTAACATAGATAAGATTTGTATAAAGTGGTGGATGTCTTGTCAACCTTGATGTACTTCCAGATCTAGATTTTGAGAGGACGGTAAGTAGTAAGCGTTTCCATAATCCCTAACTGTTACAGGTATTTCCTCTTCCCAACCCAACAGGGAAACATAAAACCACAGAAGTCACATGGCAAAATATCCTGAAAGAAATTTTAAGAAACATAATTGCAAAGTACATTCCCAAACTGTAGGTAGAAGACTCAGAACAACATACGTGGAAGGACAAATAGGTGGTTGGAGAAAAAAACAAAAGTTTAATATGAAATGAGAACTTCTGGTAAGATTTCAATATGAAATTTTAATTAGTTTTAGAAATGAATGCTATTTTAGTGTATAAATATGTACCTACTGAAATGAAAAAGGTACTTAAATTTTTAATTAGGAGTCAACTTTGTCAGTTTGGATTGTTAGCTAGTTCATATCTATTTTTCATAAAAGCCCAGTAAATAAATATATGGTAGAATCAAATTCCTTCAAATGAAAGAATGAGAGATAAAGTTTGAATTTAATTCTACAGGTTTCGGTGCAGAAGTTTCCAAGTTTATTAATTAAAAGAATCACTGAGATAATCCACATAAATATATTCATGACTGTCATTTAGGAAATTCATGTTTGTGAGTACCAAATTTGCATGCTAGTCAAAGTATAATTTTTATTTAATTAAAATTTAGCAAATTAAAAAATTATGCAATGAATATGCCTAATATCCATCAACTCGAAAATAAGAAGCATAGCATTGCCATTTTTGGAAGGTTCCTGCAGGAAGACACCAAGAATTAATTAAGGGCAGAATTTTTAAATCATTAAATCACTTTAAGCATTCATTTAGGTAATAAGATTTTGATAAATGTGACGTTATGCTAACCAAACTGAAATTTTATTCAGGAAGCAAAAAACCACTATTATCTACAAAGGCAGTTAAGACTATTCTGCAAAATACTGGATTTATGAAGTCTCTTAAGCAGCCTCTAAAAAAAATGGGTGTGATTAAAATTTTTGTTTTGCCAATATGAAAAACTCAGGAAGAATTTTTCATGAATTAACTAATTATTAAAACTGAATGAAACAGAAATCATAGCATCTAGACAAAAATCACTTACCTCTAGTTCCTTTGTGATAATATATACCAACACCACTGTGATGTGATAGACACAAATGACATAATGCTTTGGAAAGCGTATGATTATTTTCTCCCACGTGGGTCAGTGTGTTGTACTCTGTACCTTGGCTGTTGCAGAGTCAAGGCCATATGATCATAAAATCCCATTTTCTTTTCTTCCTGGGCCTACATCCTCCAGCTTGCCTGTGTGTTTGCATTCCAAAAATGGCAATTCTATGCTTGAGATTTGCAAATTGATGGATTTTAGGAAAGCACATTGCATACATTTTTAATTTTCTAAGTTTTTAATTAAGTAAAAATTGAACTGTGAATAGCATGCAAATATGGTACCCATAAGCATGAATTTCCTAAATGGCAATAAATGAATAATTTGCATGGATTATTTTAGTGATACTTTTCATTAATAAACTTAGAAATTTCTGAGCTATAATCTGTAGAAGTAAATTTGATTTTTAATTTATCTCTTCAATGGGCTGTGAGCAAAGTGATATGCTACTTCCAGGCCACACCTCTAAAACTTCCTGCATAACTTTCCACGGTCAGCCATATGCAGAGGACCCAGTGAAGGATTGCAAGGCCCTAAAAGGATGGTGGAGACACTATATCAAAGGAGCCCAGTCCCTACATGACTTTGTGAAGGAAAACGCACTGCAGGCCTGCACTGGACGATACAGTGAGAAATAAAATTGGGTTGTGTTAAGACACTAAGATTTGGAAGTTGTTTGCAACAGCAGTCAGTCTACACTGATTTCACGGCCTGGCTTATTTCTAGTAAATGTACCACAAACTGTAAAGAATAAGGAGCTGGATATTTTAAACAAAGAAACCCAAACCCATTACCATTAATGGGAAGTCAGTACATAGATAGGTTCAAGAGTATCGTTGTCACACAAGGACTTTTTTTTGGTAATAATGTGATTTAAAGAACTACAACAGGATAACAATTCATATTTATTATGCATATATGTGCCAGACACTGAGTCAAGCACTTAACATGTATGACCTCAATAAACCTTAACATCAACTCAATGAGATAAGCAATATCATCACTCCTCCAGCACAAATATTTAATAAGTGATCTTGGGAAAATCATTTCATCATCTGGGCCTCAGATTTCTAAGATTCCTTCGAGTAGTAACATTTTCTAATTCTAACCCAGAATTAGGAAGTTGAACACTGCTCAGATATCAACCTCTTTCTAAATCAAGTTTTCTCATATTTATGTGCTTTTTCCTGATACAGAGGATATTCCTTAAAATTCTAAATTTGGGAAGTTGGGATAAAAATAAAGCTGGGGGGACTTCCCTGGTGGCACAGTAGTTAGGAATCTGCCTGCCAATGCAGGGGACATGGGTTCCATCCCTGGTCCGGGAAGATCCCACATGCCATGGAGCAGCTAAGCCCATACACCACAACTACTGAGCCTGCGCTCTAGAGCCCGCGAGTCACAGCTACTGAGCCCGCATGCTGCAACTCCCGAAGCCCACGCACCTAGAGCCTGTGCTCCACAACGAGAGAAGCTACCACCATGAGAAGCCTGCACACCACAGCAAAGAGTAGCCCCCACTCACCGCAACTAGAGAAAGCCTGCGCACAGCAACGAAGACCCAAGGCCATTTTTTTAATTTAATTTTTTAATAAAAAATTTAAAATTTTTTAATTAAAAAATTAAATTAAAAAGCTGGTATCCATACCACATAAAAGTTTATAATGGAGTATTGTTATGGGTTTTTTTCCTGCCCTTGGAAGAAAACAAGTAAAAATATTGTTACGTTTAGGATCTTGAAACTGAGAATCTTAGGCTTACAATGAACAATGAATCAAAGATATTGTGAGACAAAGAAACGTGGGACCTAGTATGAGAAACAATTTCATTCGTAAGCTTGTGAACCACTTTGACTGAATCTTTCAGATAAAGGTACTGAAATAAGCTCATGTTCTCTAAGTATCAGTCTTGAGGAAGGACCAGTCAGGCAAAGAGTGGACTCTGAGTCCACTCAGAGTGGAGTTTTATGCCTTGGAATGTCTTGAGGGAGCGTATTGTTTTTCAGAGGATTATTTGAGACCCTGCTCAACCTTTACATCTCCTATAAGAACCATTCAAAGATAAGGTCCCAAGAGAAACCAAAAAGGGTCTTCTATACACTGTAGCCACAAACATCTTGAGAAAAAAATCCCTTCCTGGTAAACTTCCTACTTGGGGTCAGGATACAAGAGTAGGGCCATAGATGATTGCAGCTACACTCTTTCCCTTTTTCTCTTTAACACCCAATAAATTTATTTTCCTTTCTTGGAGTACCTGGTGTTAATAACCTTTAAACTGAATGTAACATGTGAGTAGACAAGAGAAAACTCAAGTGGGCTGTTTATAATATATTAGAGATAATCCAAAAGCAATTCTATAATATCTGGATATCACAATTGTTCACATGTATATTTTTTGTAAATCATTTAACCTAAAGTTTCACTATTATCTACGTTAGAATTCCCCTTGTGTATGTGTGTTTTTTAAATTCCAGTCTTGATTTAGGGTATATGTAACCAATCTAAACTGGAATCATACACTTCCTTATAACATGCTATTCATATTTTATAATTTAATATGCTCTCAAATAGTCTTACTGTAGCTTTGCCTTGTTCTAGTATGATTCCTATTTTAAACAATTACAGTGATTTAAAACTACAGCTGAATCAAATTTATCTTTATAGCACACTTCTCATTTATTATGGGCATTTATTAAAAAATAAGCTGCTCTTTGATCTTTATCATTCAGCACTAACTGTGTCTCTGATTGCACATGGATAGCTAGAGTGCTGAGACAGAAAGAAATCATGAAATTTCAAGAACAAGACGAGGATGCAAACCTACCTAATAACTTCTGTGGGCAAGAACACGATATACAAAAAGATTCTCAAAGGAGTTCACTGCTTTATACAATCACTCTACGAAAACATTTCAAATACCATGACCAGCATGATCATGTCTCAGCCTGGAACTGTCACACATCACACTTGCAATACACTTAAGGTCTCTTCCAATAATGTTATTACCAGGAATATGAGACAAAGAAACCAGCCAAAGCCACAACAAATCTGCCTTGGATCAGGCGAAGTGGCAGTAACTCTTTATGATATGGAGAACATGGGAACTGGCTTCAACTGTCTTAAGTGGATTAAACCCAAAGGGGGAAAAGGTATTTATCTTGCCTACCTTGCTTGTCTAAACTACTCAAGCTATCACTGTGAACAGTTCTCAAGCTCCTTCCCCAGCCTCATACAGTCAGCAGCTGTTTAGTGCCCATGTATACTGGTACCACCCTCTTGCTTGGAAATATTTTTCAGAAAATAGCAGTTTTCTTTGCCAACTGCTAAATGCTTATTACTCAGATTTTCGCTACACTCAGCTACAAGGAACAAATGAGGAATGGCTCATCTGCCCTCACTATCATTTTAAGGAACAACTCTCACACTCCTGCCACAAACTTATTTACCAGCTAATAGTTAGTCTTTAGGTTTTTATCTTTACACATTAGTTTTTATATCTGTGTCACATCTGACAAGGTATATAGTCACTCAGAATCTTCCCTCACACCTACCCTACCAGAATGTGTTCCATACCTCTACGTGAAAACTAATAAACATTAAACAATAAGGAGGAAAATTAAAGGTCTGAATAAGTGAAGAGAGTTACCATGTTCATGGATTGGAAGACTCAGCATTTTCAGAGATCCATAATAATTAAAACTTTCTCTTCTTCCAAATATACCATCAGGAAAGGGAAAGGCAAGCTATAGACTGCGAGGAAATCCTTGACATATATATTTAACAAAGGCTTATCTACAGATATATATCAAGAGTTCAACAGTGAGAAAATAAACTTAATAAAAATAGGGCAAAGGACTTTAACATACATGCCGTAAACACAGATAGAAAAGTTTCAAGTAAGCAAATGAAAAGATGCTAAACAGAATTAGTTTCAGGAAAATTTAAGGTGAAAGCACAACAGATATAGCTTCCTACCCTTTAGAATGGCTGGAATTAAAGTGAGGATACTGACAAGTGTTAGAGATACAGAGTAACTGAAGCTCTCATAAATTGTGGATGGAGTGAATGTGCAACAGTGTAACAGTTTAACTATAAACTTCAGACACACTCCTTGGTATCTAACAATTGCACTTCTGGATACAGGCACACCTCTTTTCATTGTGCTTCACTTTACTGTGCTTCACAGATACTGTGGGGTTTTGTTTTTGTTTTTAATAAACTGAAGGTTTGTGACAACCATGCTTTGAACGAGTCTATCGGCATCATTTTTCCAACAGCATTTGATAACTTCATGAGACACAAGACATTTTGATAATTCTCACAATATTTCACACTTTTTCATTTTTATTATATTTTTATGGTGATCTGTGATCAGTGCTCTTTGATGTTACTATTGTAATTGCTTTGGGGCACCACAAACTATGCTCACGTAAAACGGCAACCTTAATCGATAAATGTGTGTGTTCTGACTGCTCCACTAACCGGCCCTTCCCCTATCTCTCTACCTCTCCTCAGGCCTGCCTATTCCCTGAGGCATAACATTAAAATTAAGCCAATTAATAACCATACAATGACCTCTAAGTGTTCAAGTTAAGAGTCACACGTCTCTCACTTTAAATCAAAAGCTAGAAATGATTAAGCTTAGGGAGGAAAGCACAGTGAAAGCTGAGATAGGCCAAAAGCTAGGCCCTCGCACCAAACAGCCAGCCAAGTTGTGAATGCAAAGTTAAAGTTCTTGAAGGAAATTAAAAGTGCTGCTCCGGTGAACATATGAATGATAAGAAAGCAAAACAGCCTTCTGCTGATACGGAGAAAGTTTTAGTGGTCTGGATAGAAGATCAAACCAGCCACATGTTCTCTTAAGCCAAAGCTGAATCCAGAGGAAGGCCCTAACTCTCCTCAATTCTGTGAAGGCTGAGAAAGGTGAGGAAGGTGCAGAAGAGAAGTCTGAGGCTAGCAGAAGTTGGTTCATGAGGTTTAAGGAAAGAAGCCGTCTCCAAAACACCAAACTGCAAGGTGAAGCAGCAAGTGCTGATATAGAAGCTGCCGCAAGGGGACTTCCCCAGGGGCGTAGTGGTGAAGAATCCTCCTGCCAAAGCAGGGGACACAGATTGGAGCCCTCGTCCGGGCAGATCCCATGTGCCACAAACACTGATCCTGCACTCTAGAGCCCTCGACCCACAACTACTGAGCCCGTGTGCCACAATGACTGAAGCCCGCGTGCCTAGAGCCCGTGCTCCTCAACAAACCACCGCGATGAGAAGCCCGTGCACCGCAATGAAGAGTAGCCCCCTCTCGCCTCAACTAGAGAAAGCCCATGCGCAGTAACAAAGACCCAACGCAGCCAAAAATAAATAAAATAAATTTATTTTTTAAAAAAAGCTGCGGCAAGTTATCCAGAAGATCTAGCTAAGATAATTAATGAAGGTGACTATGCTAAACACAGATTTTTAATGTAGACAAAACAGCTTTATACTGGAAGAAGATGTCATCTAGGACTTTCAAAACTAGAGACAAGAAGTCAATGCCTGGCTTCAGAGGTTAGTCTGACTCTCTTGTTATAGGGGCTACAGTAGCTGGAAACTTGAAGTTGAAGCCAATGCTCATTTACTGTTCTGGAAATCCTAGGGCCCTTAAGAATTAGGCTAAATCTACTCTGCCTGTGCTCTATGAATGGAACAACAAAGCCTGGATGACAGCACATCTGTTAATAACACAGTTTACTGAATATTTTAAGCCCACTGCTGAGACTTACTGCTTAGAGAAAAAGATTCCTTTAAAAATGTTACTGCTCACTGATAATACACCTGGTCACTCAAGAGCTCTGATGGAGATATACAACGAGATCAATGTTTTCACACCTGCTAACACAACATCCTTTCTGCAGCTCATGGATCAAGGAGTCATTTCAACTTTCAAGTCATATTATTTAAGAAACGCATTTCATAAGGCTGTAGCTGCCAGAGACAGTAATTCCTATTATGGATCTAGGCAGAGGCAACTGAAAATGTTCTGCAGAGGATTCACCATTCCACATGCCATGAAAAACATTCAGATTCATGGGAAGCGGTCAAAATATAACATCAACAGGAATCTGAAGGAAGTTGCCAACCCTCATGGATGACATTGGGGGTTCAAGATTTCACTGAAGAAAGTAACTGCAGATGTGGTGGAAATTGCAGAACTATAAGTAGAAGTGGAGCCTGAATATGTTACTGATTTGCTGCAATAAGATGTAAAATTTAAACAGATGAGGAATTGCTTCTTATGGATGAGTAAAGAAAGTGGTTTCTTGAGATGGAATCTACTCCTGTGAAGATGCTGTGAAGATTGCTGAAACGATAAGGGTTTACAGTATTACATAATCTTAGTTGATAAAGCAGTGGCAGGGTTTGAGAAGACTGACTCCAGTTTTGAAAGAAGTTCTGTTGTGGGTACAACACTATCAAACAGCATTGCATGCTACAGAGAAATTGCAGGTGAAAGGAAGAGTCAACTGATGTGGAAAACTTTACTGCTGTCTTATTTTAAGAAATTTCCACAACCACCACACTGATCAGTCAGCAAACATCAACATCAAGGCAAGACCTTTCACCTGCAAAACCATTATGACTTGCTGAAGGCTCAGATGATGGTTAGCATTTTTTAGCAATAAGGTATTTTTTAATTAAGGTAATTACATTGTTTTTTAAGACATAATGCCATTGCACAATTAATAGACTATATTGTAAACATAACTTCTATAATGCACTGGGAAACCAAAAAATTCATGTGACTTGCTTTATTGTCATATTACTTTACTGTGGTGGTTGTCTGGAACTGAACCTGCAATATCTCCAATGTATGCCTATATTTACTCAAAATGAATTAAAATATATGTTCACACAGATGTTCACAGCAGCCTTGCTTATCATACCCAATAACTGGAAAGAATGCAAATGTCTTCAACAGGAGCATGAATTACTATATTTTGGTAGATTCACACAATGTAATATCACTCTGCGATAAAAGGAATGAACTACTAATAAAAGCAACAACATGGATAATCTCACAGACACAAAGCCAAGTGAAAAAAAGATTTTTTTAAAGTGCTACAGAAGGATTCCGTTTATATGAAAATATAGAACATGCAAAATTAATCTACAGTGCTAGAAACCAGATCAGGGATTTTCTGGGGTGAGTGGGAATGAAGGATATTGACTTCGAAAGGACACAGGGAACTTTGTGGGGAAATGGAATTGTCTTTACATTAAGTGGCTTGGTGGTAACACAGACATTGACCTGAACATCTAAATGTGTGAATTGTATCATATATAAACTATATCTCAATAAAAAAAGTATGGTAAGGGTAGAACAAACAATACTCTCCTTGATGGCTAAACCTGGGGTCAATCCCTAAGCTTCTAATTTATGCTATGGACAGTTGATTGATGGACTAAACCTGGAAACATCATTGTTAGTCCTCTTTTATTAAGAATAACACATGTTTTTCAATATACTAACATCTTATGTAGTTGAGATATTTAAATTAAGGAACTACAGGTAAAGTTATAATCAATTAAAAAGCAATTATCACAAAACCGTTTCAAAGTCCCACTGTACTGATACCAATTAATGTAACCTATACCGTGATGAATGAAACCTGCTTAGCCATTTCTTTATAGCTGAAGAGCAAGCTTAGTCTCTAACTATAAGGGAGAAGTTGGTTCGGTTCCACATCATGAACATATCATGTAAACTGGATTAACGAGCACTTTTCATTGTTATATACTACAGACCAGAGGTGGTAAATTGGTGGTATGCCTACACACGTTTTATATGGGCCATACATTCTTGGTCTGCACTATCTTTAAATTTTAAATTATTTAAGAAGTTACAAAATTTGGGAGAACTCCCAAATAAATCTACATTTCTTTCTTTGCTTAAATAATTTGTCCTTTTGGCATACTGAGCTTCATTCTCATGTGGTATTCTCCACACGGCCACAGTCCCTACACTGAAGCCAAGAATCAGTTGTGTTATTATTCTCATTTTAGTAGTAAACAGGACAGTGAAATAAGTATGTCTTATACCCAAATCTATGAAAAAGCAAAAAATGAAGTCAAGAATGTTTTGGGGGATTTTTTGGTTTTTTTTTTTGAAGAACGTTTTTGAAAAATGGGAATGCACACATTTCTTTACAGTAGGTCTACCTGTCTAAAACGCAAACCAAGTATGTCTGTGTCAGGGGAACTAATCTGGCTGCTGCATTCATGTTTGCTGTCTGGCTACTCTAACCCTGTTACAGAAGACACGCTGGATGGAGTTGGCAATTATTTCTCTCATGGATCTTAGAAGAAAACAACAACTAGGAGCTAAAAAATTAAGAGATGTTTAGAAATGTGATTTAAAATTATTTTTCAGAGAAAAGAAAACTCAATGTTAACTAAAAGGTTTGGGAATTTTGTTGAGCTATGTCCTGAAGATTGTTTTTAAGTGAATATAACAAATATTGTATATGCTTCCAATATGTTTATGTCATCTAAGTCTTTAATAAAAGTTTACACTTATCATGAAAAAAGAAGAAAAATAATGTTAGTAATATGGTAATGTCCATGGAGAAAAATTTATAAAAAATAAAAGCCACAGAAACTAGTAACTTTGGACCTTTATTTAAAATATTATATGTAACTTCATTTGATAATTCCCAATTATACTACCCTTTGGAGAATAGAATTGCTATTTTGTCACCTCAAAACTTGATAATTGAGACTAAAAACCTGCCACTGTGTCAAACAATATATTTGTAAAAATGTAAATAAAGTCTCCATGAGCCATTACTGTCAAGGGTCAGTCTTTTTATGTGGGTGTGAGTAAATCACTTTGGAAGCCTTCTACAAGAGAAATTTCACCCAAAAAAATTATGATAGTGGAAAAATCACTTAACAGGCCCTATTTGTATACTCTGTATGATATAATCTGTCGGACTTTATACGAAGTCAGCAAAACTCAGTGATGTGAAGAAACAGATTTTTCGCTTTCTAAACTGTCAAACTGTGAACTATGAGAATTAAAGTCTTTTTCTTCTTATCAAGGAAAACTAAAAATATGTTATAGGAATCTATGATTCACTTTTTTAGTCTTTTTTTTTTTTTTAGGTCTGGGAAGATAATTTACATATATATGAATGTCTATCTCTCTAAAAGACTATCAGTTCTGAAATGATAACATCTTACACTGTTGAAAACTCTTTAAAATGAACTGTAACAGCAGTAACTGTATTTCTCTGGGCCAACTGCATTGCAAATGGTGCATGAATCCATACATAATGAGACACAAACAATTTATCATTTTGTGATCTACAAGAAATTCAACTGTATAATTAGATTATCTATCACCTGTCAAAAGAACAAAATAAATAGAGCTTGTTACCTGAGAGACAAAGAAAGAAATGGAATGAATATGGACCAAGGTGTCAAGGTTCTGGAATGAGTTAGGGGAACAATGTTTCTTTGGAAAGGACTGGGAACCACAACAGTAAAAGGGTAATCAGGTTTTATGTTTGCACCTCTAGAGCTGAGATTTACAACTTTCATATATAATATGATTATAGTTATGTAAAATATAAATATTGTATTTAATAATGTAATGTATATATAATATACACATATATATCTACTATAGATAGTAGATAATATATACTATATATCATACATATGCCATATATGTATAGTGGGTATCATGTGCATAGACCAAAACTAGAAATATATAAATAAAATTTAACAGTGCTTTATTCTGTGGAGAGAAATTTAGAAAGCTGGAGGATCTTTAACTCTTTACCATATAAATTTCTGGATTACTTCATTTATTATAATAAAAAAGAATTCTTTTTATTTAAAAAGGATTTTTTAAAAACTTGTACTTCTAAAAGGATAGAGGAAAAATATACATCAAAATGGAAAAGTATTTGAGTGGTAGAATTATAGAGACTTTCTAAAAATCTTCCATCTGCTTTTATTTTTTTCTTAGTAAGCATATATTAATTTTAAAAAAGGAAAGTAATCAATATGTATGTTTTAAACGCACAGTCTGATGCTGTGTTTTGGTGTACAACCGTGTTTGCTTGCTGGTCCTTCTCCTGTGTCTGATTTTTCCTAGGCATCTGAGACTGCTTCTAGCCATACCATTGGTGTGAGTGACCCATTGACCCTCCTGTTCGTCTCAGGGTGGATCTAAATTCCTGCCTCTGATATCCCGATTGAAGACACATCTCACCCAGTTCTTTTGTATAATAATAAGCTCCACTGCTTGCTGATTTTATGTCTTCAAGTATTTTTCTTCAAATTTTCCTACAGAACAAAATTGTTTAAAAAAGTGAAGAAAAATCTTCACATCCTTGGTCTAATAATCTTGCTTTGTTTGCGTGGTAGTTCCAGAGTGGTAGAACCTGTCACTCAGCAGTAAATGTCTCCTGCTGTCCTAAGCTCTCAGGTTTCACATCTCACTGTTTATGAAACAGGAGGGGTTTATTGCCTTCCACATCACCTCCAGTCATGGGATTAACATTTACAGAATCAACCTGTCTGAAAATAAAAAGTGTGGCTGTTTAGAACTGCAGATGGGTATTTTTCTCAACAAGAGGGGATTCATAATATGAAGAGAGGATAAAAACCCTATGCTGAGACATTAACTGAGTTTTATTACTAGCCCCAGAGAAAATATTTGTTTAAATACAAAATATGAGATGTGATAAGAAAAGATATTAGGACACATGAGTGAAAGTTTGTAAGTATTTCCAAGGAATGTATATGTAAATCCGCACCTCTAAAATTTTTCCAACTTAGGTTTAAATATTTTTCTATTTTATGTTAGGTCCTCTCTGTATTATGTCATTTATAGATCTCAAAGCATATAGGAGAGACTTTTTAATCAGTCTGACTTTACAGAGAATAAAATAGCTGCTGATTGAATTAGTGTGATATTGAATGTTTGTACTGACATGATACCGAGTTTCTTTGTCCTAAAGAATTTAAAATCAGATACTCTGGAAACATCCAATTCATGTTTCCAAGAAAATGTGTCCCCTATTGATGTGCTTTCAGTAATATGTTACAGATCAGCATTGTGATCAAAACTGTAAAAAATAAGTTTCTTCCCTCAAAGTGTCCTCATATAAAGTAACATTATGTAGAAGTTTTCAGAGCAACAGAGACCTGTCAGAAAAAATAATGATATAAAAGGAAAAGGTAATGTTTGGTATTGGAGAAGAAAGCACTTTCATACATTGTCAAGGGGAGTTTACCTTTCTGAGGAGCAATGCTCATTAAGCCTTTAATATATGCAGTTCTAATCATTTCTGACTCACTTCCAGTTCTAGAAAATTTATTCTGAGGAAATAATGTAAAATATGCACAAGATCTAGATAGTGGGAAGTTCAGTTTTAAAAATCCAACAGAATTTGAGTTTTGAATAATAAACACTGAATAAACAATGCTATAGGTATGCAATAACATGCCATCGTTTCAAAT
This sequence comes from Delphinus delphis, assembly GCF_949987515.2. Taxonomy (NCBI): domain Eukaryota; kingdom Metazoa; phylum Chordata; class Mammalia; order Artiodactyla; family Delphinidae; genus Delphinus; species Delphinus delphis. The sequence continues at coordinate 43,733,882 of NC_082698.1, forward strand.
ACAAAATAATATGTAGTGATAGTTAAAGGTAGTCACAAAATATTAACTCAAACCAAAATATTACAGACTACACACAGTATGATTTTTTTCCAGTACATATACATAGAAAGATTATGTACAAAAATATTAACATCATTTGTGTCATCATCTTTACTATCATCATACTTTCAAATTTTTCCTGAATGAACATGTATTTATATCTCCAGCACTGGTCTCTCTCCCCTGAAATCCAGACCCTATATCCATATGTCTATCTTCCATCTTGACTTGCAAACCTATTATTCTTTTATTCATTCACTCTTTCATTCATTCATTCATTCACCTGTTCACTCATTCTTTCAACAAATATAAAGAAAGAGCCTGCATTATGTGTCAGGCACTGTTCAAGGTGTTGAGGATTGAGCAATGAATTAAGTGGACAAATAACTCTGCCCTGATGGAGTGTACCTTCTAGTGGGGATCTATCTCAAGCTTACCATAACAGAAACATGTCTTGATTTTCCCCCTAATTTGATACTCCCACAGTCTTCTCCATCTCAGCAAAACACAGATCTATTGAGTGGTTCTATTTATTCTAACATTTAGGATAAATTCTAATCCCCTTTCCTTGGTCTAAAAGATTCCAAATGATTCAGTCCCTGCCTGATACTTCAATATCATATCTCTCATACTACTCTCCCCCCTTTGCTCACTGCACTTTACACACACTTAACTCTTTCCTTTCAATCAAAATAAAAAAGCAAAGAACTTTGTAGATAATTGTTTACCTTGAACTAAACCAGGAGCCAGCTCCTGTAGCAACAAAGTCAAACTGGGAAGAGATTAAGAGAGGGAGTAGAAGAAGGGAGTGTACAAGAAGGGAGTGGAAGTTTAGCAGTTGTTTCTGTCAAGTATTCCACCACTCCAACTCTCTAAATATCCACAGACTCATCTCCATTCACAGACTCATCTCCATTATCTACCTTAAGAGCATTAGTGATAATTTCATAATGTGCTTTATCCCTGTTCCTGTCACTCACCATAGAAAGCCCAAGACTCAAGCTATCCCTTACCCCTGGACTCTAAATCCAAAATGCTCTGTCCATTCCTCTTTCTAACCTTATTTCCACCCCTATCCAAAGTGGCTTTTGGAATGCAAGGTCAGGCAACAACCTTTTTTTGGAACATTCCTTCTTGTTACAGCAAAACTCTGATCGACTCCTAAAGACCCTGCAGCCCTTTCATAACATGGATAATTTTCTATTCATTGCTATGTCCAGACCATTTCTTCCATTAAGCTCTTAAGCTCATGTCATCAGGCTATCCTGATGTCATGTCATCAGGCTATCCATCACCACCCTATCCCTATTTGTCAGTCACCTTTAGCTCCCTGACTTGCTCCCTCTCACTCCCTGAAGATTTCCATTCTTGCTTCTCAGTTACTTTCTCAAACACTGCTCCTGACATAATTCTTTGTCATTCCTAAAACCACAGAAATAATATTTCCAAAACCCTGGCCCCTGAGTTGCTTGATCTCCTCTTCTCTAGTAATCCTATCCTCCCCATTATTTCATCCACTCATTCCTATAGTCATACACTAGACCACTGTATTCCAACTACTTTCACGTCACGCATGCAAATCAGTAAGAGGAGAAGGAGGCTGCCCTTGGGCCTGGGGACTCGGGCCACTCCAGATTTAGTTGGCTCTGTGAGTCCCTAGATTCCTGGATTAATCACTGGAGCAAAACTGTGACCTATTTGTGTCACTTTGGTTGTAAAGCTCTTTGCAGAACTTGTCATTACCAATAACTTCACCCCCTCCATGATACTGATTTCAAACATCCCACTGTCTGACCATATTCTCTAACCATTCAAACCATCTCTCTAGTACCCAATTCCAATATTTCATCAACCCCATCGGAACTAATTCTACAATAATCCTTCCACCTTTATCTACCCTTCACCCTTTCATGTCTGACTTTACTCTTACCAACTTAAATTCCTGGTTAATAGCTATAACCCCACCTTTATGTATAGTCTCAGATCCTCTATGTCTCTTTTGACTCTATCTTTAGTTAAATTCAGGTCAATCCCTCCTTCATGCCAGACTGCTGAATATATGTCTGAAGAAGGACATAGCTGACTCTTCTCACTGAAAATGACCACTGACCCCAAGTGGATTCTTAGTGCTGTCCAGCAATAGACATTTCCCTAGTCACTCATACTTCCACTCTCCTAGAGTATTATTTCATCTTCTCCTCCTCTCAGACTTCCAACATCTCTTCCCATATATCATCCTCAGCTGATGACTCTAGTTCCTGGTTCACCGAGAACACTGAAAGAATCAGAAGATAATCTCCACGCTTCTCACCACTATATCTCATCAATCTGCTACTCTGACAATGGGCACATAGGTTACAGTGGAGAAGTGCCTCACTCCTAAATAAAGTCACTGTCTTCACTTAAGTATTTGATCTAACCCCTTCCCATCTACTTATACATATAGCTATGGCTATCATCCCCCGTACAAATAAATAAGCTGTTATTTCTCCCATTTGAAGGGGAAAAAAAGTTTCTTTAATTTTGGAAAATTCTAAACTATCTCTTCAAATATTGCTTCTCTTCCATTCCTTCACTTCTCATCTTCAGAATCTCCTAGTAAACATATGTTGGAGTAACTCAATTAACCCTTTTGTCTCAACTGCTCTTTAACACTTGTTAACTCTAGCTCTCTCCCTGTACTATATTCAGGATGAATTCCTCAGTTCTATCTTTCAGTTCACCAAGCTCTCTTTAATTGTGAATAGTCTAGAGCTGATCTCATCTATTGGATTTTTAATGTCAGTGGCTATACTGTATATTTAAACATTCATGTTAACTATTTTATCTTCTTTATCCCCTATTTTTATTATAAATTGAATATAGAATACAATCAAGAGCTAAATAGAATGCTTCAAGCAAGGAATATGATATTCAAGGAGATAAACCAATTACGATTTAAGTGATTAATGACAACATCATGAGGGGTAGAAGACTAAAAGAGGAATAGTATATATTAATATTGACTTATTAGAAGGAAGTAATTGAGAGCTGATAAAGTACTCCAGAGTAGGGACTTCCCTGGTGGTACAGTGGTTAAGAATCCACCTTGTAATGCAGGGGATGTGGGTTCGATCCCTGGTCAGGAAGCTAAGATCCCACATGCCTTGTGGCCAAAAGACCAAAACATAAAAAAAAACATAAGCAGTATAAAAGTACTCCAGATTAGAGAAATAGCATGAAGAAATTTGAGCCTAGCATATTTCAGTATCATGAATAAAACCCCCTCACTGAAATGTAAAGTACAAGTCAGATGGTAAAACAGGATAAGAAGGGATGATTTTCAAAATATTTAACTATCACAGCAAAAGCACCATGTATTCCAAAATATTTGCTCTAAGGATACATAAAAAGGCAAAAATTACAAATAAATGGGAAAAATGTATATAATCAAATAAATAATTCAAGAAATTCAATATCAATGAGTCTCCAGATTTAAATGACCAACTATGTGCCCAGAATAATGAATTAGAATGCTATTTGCACCAAAGAACATCATTAATGAAACTTCAAAACTCTGGGAATAAAAGGGAAAATGTTAAAGTTTCAAGAGAAAAAAATTATTTGACACCAGAAATAAGAATAAGACCAGACTTCTTAGGAGCAAAGTTGGAAACGAGCAAAAAAAAAAAAAAGAATAAACGCCTTGAAAATCCTAAAATTATTCTATATCCAGCTGAACTATCTTTTAAATAAGAAAACAGAATAAAGGTATTTCAGAAAGGCAGTGGCTTAAATAATATATTTCCTGTGCACTCTTCTTGGAAAACTAAGAGGCCCATGAAAAAAATGAAGAAAAAAATAATTCCCAGACTATGGCTTTATGTCAGTCGAGATTGGAGCAGGAGTATGAAGAACTCCAAGAGGGTTGTCTCCAGAAAAGGAAAATGTGGAATAGATAATATAGAAGTTTTGACTTTGTTAGAATTTTGCAGAAATAGTTAACAGATAATAGGACGTAGGATACAGTCATAGGCTCAAAAAATTAAGCAGAAGAAAATATTAGGCAATCATTAGATTTAATTACATAACTTGTAAATTTTTTGTGTGTGTGGTGGGGGGGTACACAGGCCTCTCACTGTTGTGGCCTCTCCCATTGCAGAGCACAGGCTCCGGATGCGCAGGCTCAGCAGCCATGGCTCACGGGCCCAGCCACTCGGCAGCATGTGGGATCTTCCCGGACCGGGGCACGAACCCGTGTCCCCTGCATCAGCAGGCAGACTCTCAACCACTGTGCCACCAGGGAAGCCTAACTTGCAATTTTTATAGGTAAAAAATGTTGGCAATTTCACATGTTAAACCTAATAACTCTCTGCTATGAGGGTAGAGAGATGGAATAGTAGACATGTCTAAAATTAATAAATCAAAAGAAAGGAATATACAGAAATATGGAGTTAAATACCAAAGGAAATAGCAAAAGAAGTTTTAAAAGCTTGTCATAGAGAAGCAGGGCCAAGGAGGGGAAGATACAAAGGACCTGATTTGTTTTTTTTAGAACTATTTAACTCTTAAAGCTATGTTCATATATTATTGATTAAAAAATATCTTCCAAATAAAATAGTAACAGTTTGAGAAGTGTGAATATTTACAATACAAAAACGGAGACCAAAACTACACTAAATCATTTTAAGTTGTACACATGTCTATCAAATTCAAGCTATTTAGCTTTAGTGTACAGGCCACTAATATAAGACATTAAATCACACTTTTCCTGTGGCCTCATATTTTCAATGGGGACTTTGAAGCTGCAAGTAAAGAGTGTTAAGTGCCCATATATTCTAAAGAGAGGTGACAGATCATCTAGATAGAACTTGCTAAGAGGTGACCTAGAAACTTTAAGAAAATACAAATTTTAAAAGCATTTGGTAAAATATCAAAGCTTTTCAAATGTCATAATGCCCTTAAAATATAAATTCCTTTAAAATATGCATAAATATTCTTTCCACTAAAATTACACTATTAACATTTTATGGAAAACCCTTTTAAAGGAGTGACATTAGAAAATTTTTTCAGAATCTGCAACACGATTTTGACACATAATACACAAATTGCCTACAAAATAATTTCCAATGTAGCTCCATTCTAATTAGCAGCCAGAAGTCAAATGATTCTTTATAAAACTACTGAAAAGTAAATTACATTGCTGTGAATCATACAACCATTGTACAGCAAAGTGATAATGTCCCATATATCAGAAATGACAGCCCATTTTCCATCCACTATTATAAAAAGGTACAGGTCATATAAAGTCATCGCATTTTCTGAGTTAATGCCACATTATACAGCCAGCTTGTCTCCTACTTTGTCAATTTTTCCCAAATGAAACAAATAAGGCTGCCACTGGCTCATGCAGATAAGAGCTTTCATGCTGGTCTATACATTTCATCACTGAGGTATTAGGCAGTTCACCAAAAAAAAAAAAAAAAAAAAACCTGATTAGGTTTTCCTCATTGTTTTCCACAGGAATTGTCTGTACTATCAGGCAATGACTGCACATAGCACTGCCTCAAAGAACTGTTCCAAAATAATAGTCTTTGTATCATATGAAGACAGTAATAGAAGCTACCTCATAAACTGATGGATTAAAGACCTAAATGTAAGGCCAGACACTATAAAACTCTTAGAGGAAAACATAGGCAGAACACTCTATGACATAAATCACAGCAAGATCCTTTTTTTGACCCACCTCCTAGAGAAATGGAAATAAAAACAAAAATAAACAAATGGGACCTAATGAAACTTAAAAGCTTTTGCACAGCAAAGGAAACCATAAACAAGACAAAAAGACAACCCTCCGAATGGTAGAAAATATTTGCCAATGAAGCAACTGACAAAGGATTAATCTCCAAAATATACAAGCAGCTCATGCAGCTTAATATCCAAAAAACAGTGGTGCTGGGAAAACTGAACAGCTACATGTAAAAGAATGAAATTAGAACACTCTGTCACACCATACACAGAAATAAACTCAAATGAGCTAAAGACCTAAATGTAAGACCAGATACCATAAAACTCTTAGAGGAAAACATAGGCAGAACATTCTATGACATAAATCACAGCAAGATCCTTTTTGACCCACCTCCTAGAGAAATGGAAATAAAAACAAAAATAGACAAATGGAACCTAATGAAACTTAAAAGCTTTTGCACAGCAAAGGAAACCATAAACAAGACGAAAAGACAACCCTCCGAATGGGAGAAAATATTTGCCAATGAAGCAACTGACAAAGGATTAATCTCCAAAATATACAAGCAGCTCATGCAGCTCAATATCAAAAAAACAAACAACCCAATCCAAAAATAGGCAGACGGTCTATACAGACATTTCTCCAAAGAAAATATATAGATTGCCAACAAACACATGAAAGGATGCTCAACATCACTAATCATTAGAGAAATGCAAATCAAAACTACAATGAGGTATCACCTCACACCAGTCAGAATGGCCATCATCAAAAAAAAATCTACAAACAATAAATGCTGGAGAGGGTGTGGAGATAAGGGAACCCTCCTACACTGTTAGCGGGAA